>NC_058419.1:117055984-117143775 GCF_002201575.2 Neomonachus schauinslandi
CCACCAGCCCCCGCTGTGCTTTAGCTTTGTCCTCTCAGCACAGGAAGGTCTTCTCCCTTCTCCCTCATTATTTCATGAATCATCCCTTTCCCCTTTTAATGCTTATTTTTATTTTTGAACTGCAGAAATGCTGGGACTAATTTCTTAAAACCTGATTTCATCTCTGCATTGTTTGAAAAATGTACACAGCAAAAACACGTGCGGGCTTGGCTTATCTTTGTGCCTCGGGCATTTTCATTTTGCCCACACCCTTCCTTGCAGTGGGGGGAAAGAAAAAGCAGGGTTGGAGGCCGGCTCCATCTTGAGAAGGCTCCCCGACCTTCGTGCTCCCTGCTCGGTTCTCTGGCGAGCAGGCTGTGGCACTTCGGGTTTTGCAGCCGCGGGCACACAGCCCTTCCCTCGCAATATACAGGTCCGCCTCTAGCTGATGGTCTGGTTGACTGCCTAAACCACAGGTAAATGGTTTCCTGTGCATTTCTCGAAATAAGTGTTGAGCAAAGGAAACGAAATCAACCAGTTTAATACTCATCAACTTGCCCTCCACCCTCTCCTTCCAAAAGGGCCCTTTCTTCAGTCTTGGGGGTTGGGGGGCAGTGTTTGAGCTCCTGGACATTTGCTGAGATACTGGGTGAACGGTCATCCTTAAATGCTTCCATTTAAGAAAAGGCATACTATTCTTGAAAAAAAACAACTTGCACCCTGACAGAACAGAGGAATCCATTAAGGATGTTTGAGGACATCCCTTTTACTTTGAAAAGCTGACGCCTCGTTCCCCTTTGTGTACATAATGTCCAGAAAAAGGGCTTGGCTTTTGCCCACCAGTTAAAACACGTACTTCTTGAGGAGTTATCAGCCTCAAGAAAGGCAGCCTCAAGAAAGGCAAACCCTTGAGGTGTACCAATTAAATTCTAAGGGATTTAAGCACAAATTTCATCCTCATCCTAGTGTCCTTGAAATCCAAAGATTGTTCTCATTATCCAAATTGAGGACTCAATACTTTTAAAATTATATTCATTAATCATTAAGTGCAGAGATCATTTTATGAAAGCAATTTTGAATATTGGAACCAGCCATTAGGCAAGGAAGCACGTCTTGAATTTTTACAAAGCAGCTGTTAAAATTTTTCCCTTATGACAAACTGCTTAGATCCTCATTGTGTCAACGCTGGTAATTGGCTTAATAACCAAGTTCGGTTTGATACCCGAAACAAATACCGTGCTGTGAATTGCCAGCGCCTTCATTTTCTCCATCAGATGCAATTAATTGTGTTGGCTTAGCAAACCCTGTGAAAAGGCCAGAACTGCAAATATATTTTTAGCAGTTTTCCTAGGACTCCCACTAGGAATTCCAGCAGCCTAAAAAAATAACCTTCCAATCACCTAGTACACATGAAGTATTGTTTCACATACCTGGATGAAACTCATTTCTACGCACTCTCCGATTTTCCCAACTACCAGATGTTTGTTATTTATCATTCCCCCAGTGAGGCCACTGTTGGCCCTTTTGTAAAGACTTCATCTGCCAGGAAGCCGCTCCCTCCAGACACCAAACAGGCACACCAGCCAGGTTTTAAAACTTTTTATTGCATATTAAAAAAATTGTGCATTCCAATAATTAAAATCATTTGAACAAAAAAAAATGGCACTCTGATTAAACTGCATTTTACAGCCTGCAGGACACCCTGGACCAGCTTGGTTTTTACTCTCGATTTCACTGTCGTCCCACCCAGCTTCTTCCTTCACCAACATGCAAGTTCTTTTCCTTCCCTGCCAGCCAGACAGGCAGATGGGAGAGGCAGGCGCCTTCGTTGTCAGTAGTTCTCGATTCTTTGATGTGAAAAGGGGCAGCACAGTCATTTAAACTTGATCCAACCACTTTGCATCTTACAAAGTTAAACAGCTAAAAGAAGTAAAATAAGAAGGCAATGCTTGTGGAATGTACAGTGCATATTGGCGGCGCGCGCCTCATTACGATTCGCCTGCTTGCTTCTCCTGTTCAATCGCTGTGACAGGAAAGAAAAAAAAGAAAAAAAATGGAGGGAGCTCATTAGGCAGACTCAGTACACCCTAGTGTAAGATTATCGTACTTTTCGTTTACAGTGTCTTCCCATATCATAAAAATCCGCCAAGTATCAAGTCGTCCCATCGCGAAAATACGGCCATTAAAAAATTTTAACATAAAATAATACTGCATATTAATATAGTATACCAAACATCCCATTATTGTTAAATTATTAAAGCCCTGTTTGTTGGCTGCAAAACAATTTTTAATTAACCTTTCCAGACCACATTCATCATAAAAACTGTCAGCTCCTCCCCCGCACTCCCTCGCCTCCCCCCGCCCCCTCCCTTCCCAGTCCAGGTCCTTCTCCCAGCCCCTCCCATCCTCCCTCCCGCCCAGCCTTTTCTTAATGGCGGGGGAGGGGGGGGCGCTTACTTTCTTTTGAAGGCAGTGGATTTTTCTCTTGCGTTTCTGTCTTCTTCAATTTCGACTTATCGAATTTCTCAATCTCAGCCATATCGGGTTTGTCAGACATGGTTGCAGAGGAAGCTGCATATACAAAGCCAAGAGGGAGGGTGAGATCGAGCAAGCGACCCACCCTTCTCTCTCCCGGCTCAGAAATGCGCTTCTGCCCTCACATCCCTTGCCTGAAACCCCACCTCTGCCTCCTTCCGCTTTCATTCAAGGCTACAGCTCTTCCTCTTTCTACACAGAAAAAGAACCCCTCTTCATTATTTCCAAATGCGGGGGGCCAAACTGGAAAGATCGCCCTCCCATCAGGAGGAGAACCTTTCGAATGATGACGTGGGTTTGTCAGTTACAATGTTTGCAAATTAAAATCTGGCTAGAAGTAAATAGTGAAGCCATTTCAGGTCGGGGGCGCGGATGGCGGGATCGAGTAAAAATTCTTAAAATGAAGCCGAGGCTGCACAGTGCTTCCATTTTCCATGAGTCTCCTCCAAACATGTGGGCCCGTGCTGCTTTTCTTCTCTGCTCACAAAGGCGGCAGCTGCAGCCGGCGCCCCCGACCACCGCCCTACTGCTTCCTCACTCGCGCTCAACAATGCAGCCGGCGGCGCACCGAGCTGCCCCACACCCCATAAACCAGGCTTGATCTGTATTTAGGGGCAATTCGGCAACCCCCGCACACATTCCCCTGCAAGAAGGGTTGGTTTGCCCCCCCACCCCCATTTCACAGTATAGCCCAGCCACCTTAAATCTGGACAGATACGGCCCAAGAAGCCATCAGAGACTACAGAAAAAACGTAATTGTTGAAGCTTCGGGCTTGGGTGGGTGTGAGTCGGAACAAAGGATTTTTCTGTTCCTGATTAATCACCGCCTAAGAGGCAGTGCAGAATGCCCGGGGCGGGAGGAAAAAAAAAAAAAAGTTTCCCCCGGAACGGCCCGCCCAAACCCCCGGCTTGGGGGGGGGGGGGTTGTCTTTAAATCACCAAGCTCCCGACCCCGTTCCCCAGCATCTGGAAGGGTTTGGCATCCCCAAGACCCCAAGGCAGGCAGGCTTCCCCGGGAGGACCCTTTGGGCTCGGCTGTAGGGATGCCTCCGTAGGGAGACGGGCGCCCAGAGGCGAGCGCGGGCGCCGGGCGGGAAAGGACCGAGGGTAGGAGTCAGGGGCCCCGGGGCTCACCGGAGCGAGGTGCGCGTGCAAGTGAAATCCGATCCGCTCAGTGGCCGCCGCCGAATGCCGGGCGGGGCGCGCGGCGCGCAGCTATATGCGCGCTCGTATGTAAATGAGGTGACGTCACCCATGGCCCCGCTTAACTCCTTCGCGCCTCGCCTCGGCCCCGGCGTCGGGAGGCGGGCCTGGCGTTTGGGGGACCCCCCCCCGCGTGCACCAGTGCACCCTAACCGCAACGACGGCGGAAAATTAAAAGGAGCCAAAGCCCCCTCCCCCCAGCACTTCCTGCATCATGCATTGTCCCTCCTTAGTTCTATTTTATCCTAATGGATTTTTGCAACAGCCGCGCCAACCTGCTCTTGGGGACCGAGGCATGATAACTAAGGGTCTGGGTGGTACCTAGGGGGACAGGCATTCCTTTACTGCGAAGCTGGCTTTGTCTGGCGCGGACATCCCCGGGCGAGGGTGCGGTGGCCGCGCTGGAGGGCCTCGCCCACTGCAGGGGTGCGATTCCTGTGACTCAGCTTTCGGGCCAGCCGAGGGCCTCCGCCCCACCCCGGCCCTCTTTGTCTCCTCACCAGGCTTCTCCTGAAATTGGGTGGGAGGTAAAGCACCCTTAAGTGATTCTTCTCAAAAGTTTCCTCACTGTAACATGCGTATTTTTTCATCGCTATAATTTTTTGTGAGCACCCGAATCAAATAACCGGAATATTTGCTGGTTGGAGGTTAATCTATCTGGATTTTATAGCGTACAACGCCTCCCCGTTTTGAAAAATAAGTCAAGTTCAAGCTCTGCCATTGACTTGCTGCCTGACAATAAGGAAGTTCTTTTACTTTCCTGTTCCTTATTTTCCTAAATATAAAAGCGATTGCTAAGGAGGCCCGTGTCCAGTGCCAAAGACTGCAATCCCATCATCTCTAAAATCGAAAGATTAAAATGTAACAATCTCACTCTGTTTTGAAGAGAACCTTTTCAGCACAAGATGTTTTTGAAGGGCACTTCTAAGTTACATCCGGAAATATGGGAGATTTCGGTAGAGAAGAGCAGTTTTCAAAATGGCACCTTGCCTGTGAGTACCAGTGACCGACCCCCTTGCCGCTGGAATCAGTCGCGAATACTGTGCCCTGTGCCCGCAAATGGCACATGAGAGCAAAAAGACCCGTGGGTTGGGAAAGACCTAGTTGAGATTATTTTGAGACGCAAAGCAGTACACACAATACTTTTTATCCCTTTCCTCATCCTGAGGAAATGTTTCCAGAAACCCCTTGCTAATCGTGTTTATGGCAGAGGCTTTTGTCCCGTGAGGATTAAAGTCAAGTGTTAGATAGACCCTCAAAAGCCATTGCAGGAGCAGCTCGGACTTCCCCATTTCTTTATCCACTTGACTTCCTTCTTGGGGGGGGAGGCGGGAAGGGGGGCAGGGGCAGGTGACTGTCTGGCTCCTCAGTTCATGCTCTGGTGGGTGACGGCCATTCTGCTCTTCAAACAGGATGTCACCTCTCTGGTTACACCTCCCCCCTGACCCTACCCTAGCTGACTGGCCTGAGAGCTCCCTTCACTGGGGAAGCTCTTTAAGGATCACGCAGAATGAATTTTTGGCCCATGGCAGCGGGCAGTTGCATGATACACCGTCTCTAAGTTCCATGATTCCATGTTGCCTCATCCAGCTGCCGTCAGAAATCACTTCTTTCCTCCCGGGTGTCTCTGGATACAAAGGAAGGCCACTACCAACCCAGTGCTGCTTCTCCCCAAGGCCTTTTCCTTAGAAAGGCTTAGGCCTTACAGAGCCATGTCTCCAGAAGAGACAGAGGAGTGGAAATTTGGAAATGCCTGGAGAATGTTTCTCGTCTGGTAGCAAGCTGCCTTCTGTTGTGTTTAGATATTGACAGAAAAAAAGAAGGGGACTCGTTAAAAGGAAGAGAGTCTTCCATACTGGGCTTGCCTTGCCCCTGGTCAGTGACCCAGAGAGAGCCCGAAGTGGGGGGAGGCAGATGAAGGAGAACGCAAACTAAAGGAATATTTTTAAGGGTTGTGTGACCCTGGCCATGTGAATTAATTTTTCAGGGCCTGAGTTTTCTCATCTGTAAAATGAGATCATTGCAGTAACCTACCTCATGGGGCTCATGGGGAGCCCTATAAAGGCTTAGGACAGTGCATGACACTTAGTAAGTGTTCTGTATTATTGTTATTTAGGATGGAAAGTTGAGGGGAAAAATATAATGTTTAGTGTTTGGAATTGCAAATTTTGGAGGTTTTTAGATTCGTCATTTCTCTTAAAAAGTACCAGTAAAAATGAGAGCTTTTGTTAGTTTTATAGCAAATAAAAACTAACAACCCCCGTTGGTTCATGCCTTGTAAGAGCCGGACACGGTCATGGGTGCTTTACGTTTGCTTCTGCCTTTCCCCTCTGCTGCCCCCCCCCTCCATGAGGAGAGGTTTACAGATGGGGAAACTGAGCTTAGAGATCCATCCTTGTGATAACTCAGCCGGTAGCCACTGTCTGTTATTTGTGCTAAGGGTTTCATAAAAGTCTTCACACACACACACCACCACCACCACCCCACTCCCCCCACTCCGGTCCCCCAAGTCTGCGCCTGAGAATCATCAGGAAGCATGTGAGGGGACAGGCTGCTTTGTTTCCTGCAGCGCCTGGGAGAGAGCACTTGCTCAAACAGTTAGGGCCTTGCATTGAGCTGACTTGCTTGAGCGAGGAAGGTCCCTGAACCCGGCTCAGCCAAACTCTGAACCTGTGGCTCGAGCCATCTTGCTTTCTTCCCCAGATCATTCAAACCTGTCGGTATTAATGTTTCACATGTCAGGGTTAGTTCCCGCCTCACTGAAGCTACCGTTCTAAGTGGGTTAGCGTGTGCTGGGCACGACCAGCATGGAGGTGGGGGTTTTCAATCCCGAGTGGAAAGACAGAGGCTGAGAGCAGCAACGGAACCGCAGGGTGCGCTCCCAAGCTCGGGGCTCTCGGGGAGAAGAACTCACCCGGCACCCATGTGCCAAGAGAGCCTGCCTTGGACGGTGGCCCACCTCCAAAGCCCATGCCCGGTGCAACCAGGAAGAGGTGTCAGGGCACACTCTGTTTTATTTTCCTTTCCAGGGTAGGCCTGGGGCAGATGTGTAGCTATTTCCAAGGCTGGAGAAACAGCCACAGAGGTCTGGGTACATGAAAATTAGTCCTATTATTTTTAACCTATTAAATTCTGTGCAGAGCGCTGAAAGGAACAGAAGAAAGTGACCACAGCAAGGCTCCCAACCCTTTGCTTTCTCGAGCCCAGGTCCCTTTGTCTCGGTTTCAGGGCCTCCTACCATCTGCCCTCCCTGCCTGCACCCCACTCTCCCCGGTGACCCTGCGATCTCTATCGGTTCAGGTAAATCCCCTTAGAGGCACAGCCCGAGTCCCCTCCCTAACGACAGGGAAGGGATATTCAGTGGGCTCTCTGTATACCATATCTAATTCAATTCTCACCCTCTGCAGTGGGCATTAATACCTGCATTTTACTACTGAAAACCCTGAAGCTCAGAGAATCTAAGCAAGCTTGCTCACGATCAAACACACAGGCTCTGTCTCCCGAGCCTCTGCCCACCCAACGGGGCCATCTGTCCCCGACCTAAGTGTGTCTCCAGGACTCCCACCTGCGGCAGCTCCACCTTGCGCTCAGTGTGATGGAACAGAAGGTTCCCTCGGCTAGTGTGCTAAAAATGAATGCAGGAGACCGGCGAAGCAGAGAGGAATCAAAGAACGCTCTCGAGAATGTCAAACGTGCCCGCTAACTCTCCCGTTCACTTTGTCGATCTGATGGAATCTTAGAGCCAAGAGGAACTTTCAGGGGGCTCTCATTCAACCCAGTTCCCTGTGGTGGCTTGATTTCGCCTCTACAACATCCCCTCCAAGTGGTTGCTCAGTCTATGCACAGCAAGGGCAAGAAAAAGCAGGCAGAGAAGCTTCAAGCATATACAGGGGCAGTGAGTAGCTTTGTTTGGCTGGGGCTTGTGCAGAATGAAAGTGACAGGAAATAAGGTGGGGAGGCAGGCGGGGGCCAGATTCAATAATAACAGTAATAATAATAATAATAATTAATAAGAACAACAGCAGCAGCAGTCCTGTCTGTAATGCTAACATTTTCTGAGTGCTTACCATATACAGGGGAGCTCTCCATGCATAATCTCCCTAAACCCTTACACAACCCCATGACAGAGGCACTGTTATGTTCCTCATTTTGCCGATGAGGGTGTCCTGGGGAGATTAAATAATTTACCCGAAACCGCACAGCGAAAACCAGAGGCAGGGTTCGAGCTCAGACTGGCTGGTTCAGAAGCCACCTCAGTTAAATATTCCGCTTTTCTAGAATCCTAAGATAAGACCCTTAGATTTTGTTGTGTAGGCCAGCTAAGGGTAAAGTTCTATCCCATCACAATAAACCATCCAACGTTTCCATCACTAAAACTTTGAAACACAGATATCATGGTCATGTATCATATAAATTAAAAAGTTGCCTGCTTCAATTGTCAAATGATTTCATTACACAAATTCAGTCTGCTCTCTGCCTCATCCGACAGAGCCCAGTGCACTCGCTATAAAGGGAATTCTTATCTTGAACATTGGCAGTTTCACACAGCTTTTCACTATTTTAATATTTTTCGCAGCAGTCATTCATATTACACTGGTTACAAAAAATTAGCAGGTCAGGGGCGCCTGGGTGGCTCAGTTGGTTAAGCGACTGCCTTCAGCTCAGGTCATGATCCTGGAGTCCCGGGATCGAGTCCCGCATCTGGCTCCCTGCTCGGTAGGGAGTCTGCTTCTCCCTCTGACCCTCCCCCCTCTCATGCTCTCTGTCTCTCGCTCTCTCTCTCTCAAATAAATAAATAAAATCTTTAAAAAAAAAAAATTAGCAGGTCAAATCACATATTGAAAGGGGAGGCATTCCATACTCCAGATGGCCTTCTGTGTTAAAAGTGATACACTTTTTATTCTGTCGTGAAGCAGAATTATCATTAGCAAGTAGTAAGTGTTCATGTATTTTAATGTGCTTCTTCTGGGGACGTCAGTGCTCTTTAAATAGAATATAGCTCCCACACCATCAGCAGAAGGTGGCTAATGGCTTCGTGGTAAGGAAAATGAAGCACAGGTGGGCACTGGATTTGATCACATAGGCCAAGATCAACCTCCTTGGCCGACCCAGACCCTCTCCCCTCTGCAGGGCTGGCTCCAAGGGCCCCACACTCACAGAGACCCTTTGCTCAGCTTCGTGCTCTGCTGCCGCCATCTTGAAATTGTTAATAATTTTGAACAAAGGGCCCCACGCTTTCATTTTGTAGCAGTTATGAAGCCAGTCCAGCCCCTCTTATTCTCCTTCTCTGTGTGCCCCCAATGCCCTCCCTAGTTTTTCCTAGGACCCAGGGACGGGCCCATCTACTCATGTGCCCCTTCCTCTGCCTGCAATGCCCTCTCTGATCCTTCCTGCCTGTGCTACCCGGGTGTGAGAAGGTCTGAGTGTGTGCACGGGATGGTTCAGCCTCTGCACCCTCTGCTAAGCTTCCATCTGAGCCCAGTTGCCCTTGGAGCTGGTGATCGCCACGCATTTCTAGGGACTGTGCCAGGGACGCACACCAGTTCTCCTCCCTTCCTTTCTGCCTAGCGGTTTTGTCCTGTCCAAGGGATGCTTGCGGCTCTTAGCTTCCTCGCACGTCAGAATTCCCCAGCATGTGCCAGGGCCAGGGAAGGAGCAAGCCTTTACCGCCATCTCTGCCCACTTCTCCAATGCTCTCTGATGCCTTCACTCACAGGAGGCTTCCCTGCGGCGGAATTCCACAGAAAGAATTTGCACCCAAGCCAGAAGAGGAGGATGTCATTTTCTCACACGAAGGCCAAACGCGGGGCAAATGAAAGCACCAGGAGAGGATGCTTGAGTTCTAGGCTTCTACTGTGCCATTTATAGCCAGGACTCAGTTGTCTGAATTGGTCAAGATGACATGGACAATTGAGATTCACAGACCCTACAGTTACTAAATCGCGCTTTAGCGAATAGATTCAGTCAAAAGCATGTATTCAAACAAATACTTGTCTTCTTGTCCATAGCAACACCAATCCAATTAGCCAAAAGGTGGAAGGAGCCAAATGCCCATTGACGGATGAATGGATAAATGAAATATGGTGTAGTCATCCGATGGGACACTGTTCCGCCATAAAAAGGAATGAAGTCCGTGCACGCTACAACATGGATGAACCTGGAAAGCATGCTGTGTGAAAGAAGCCAGGTCCCAAAGACCACACATGGCAGTATTCCACTTCTGTGAAACATCCAGAATGGACAAATCCATAGAGAGAGAAGGAGATTAGAGGTGGCCAAGGGCTGAGAGGGGGGAGCCAAGGGGAGCAACTGCTGTCTGGGTACAGGGTTTCATTTTAGGGTGATGAAAATGTCTGGGAACTAGACAGAGGAGGGGGCTGCGCAACACGGTGATGTATGAAATGTCACTGAAGTGTTCGCTCTCAAAGTGTTAATTTCATGTTATGTGAATTTTACCTTGATTAAAAAAAAAAGCGGGGGGGGTGTAAAAGGAGAGAGAGAGAGGAAGAAAGAAAAGTAAATCATAGTCCCATTTCCTCACACCCCTGTGTCTGGTTCAGAGGAAATGGGAGGGGAGTCAGGGGTGGAGTGAGAGTCTGGTTCTTAACTCTTTCTGTGCCGTGCCAATTTGATGAAGCCCAGAGACCCTATCTCAGAATTATTTAAATACCTAAAATTAAAAAAAAAAAAAATGAATGAAAGCAATTAGATTGCCATACAGTTACCAAAAGAGTTTTATTAAACACTGTGATGGAGTCATCTACGTGCTGCTTTGTGCATTAAATCACACAATCCCATAGTCGGTCTCAGATCCAGCATAAATTCAAAATAGTGGGGAGTGTGTAGATAGCTGCAAAATGTTAGCAGATAGAAAAATATCTGTGGTGTCTGTTGTTGACACAGTCACAGGAACTGCTAATGCTAGAGAGTTTCCTTGCCGTTATGGACTGAACGTTTGTCTGAAGGAAGGCACTGTCCGTAAGCCAAGCAAGAAGCAGGTTCTTGTTAGGAACTAAATGTGCCCACACCTTGATCTTGGACTTCCCAGCCTCCGGAACGGTGAGAAATGCATGTGTGTTGTTTGAGCTGCTCGTTCCGTGGTATTTTGATATGGCAGCCCATGCTTAGAGACTTGCTTGCCGGCGTCCCTGAAGGAAATGCTAACGCTCAGTTAGAGGTGAATGAAAAGGTGTAATTTTTTCCTTTCTAAATTTATGGACTCCCTGGATTCTCTGGGATGTCTGTGCACCCTGGTCTATCGAAGGGAGAGGGTCTCTGGAATGAGAAAAAGTCACCAACAGAATTTCTGAGAGGGAATGGAAGAGATAATGGGGTGGCTACCAATGAACCAGATAAACCACCGAATATCTGCTTTGGAAATGTAATTTACCATTGCCTCCTGCATCTTCTCGTCCCGGCCTCAATTCCACGGTCCATACCAGCAGCTTACTCAAAAGGGCTTAGGCACCAGCTCAGAGCAACCTGTCAGTTGGACAACAGTTGGGAAAAAAAAAAAAAAAAAAAAACCAGCTTATAGGTGTCACCTTACATCTTGGGCTCCAATAATTCCTTATGTAACACGAGTCGCATTTATCTGGTGTTTGTGAACTTTGTCAATGCACTTTTTCATCTTTTGTGTCATTTTATCCTTAAAGCACTCTTAACGCTGATAAAGGGGCTAGGTATTGGCATCAATTTTTTGCAGAGGGTGAAACCCAGCACAGAGAGGTTAAGTGACCTGCCCAAGGGCATTCAGCCGGTTAGCAGAGCCACGGCCAGAAACCAAAACTCCTTACTTTGAGCCGTGGGCCTATAGTCCTTTCGGCATGATTTTAGGAGCAGGAGGTCAAATACTTCAGGAAGCAGCTTATACGCGTCAGATGAGCAGGAGCCCAGGCCCGTCCTTTATGAAAGTCAGTCATCTAGGAGCAATATCGTAGCTCACTAGAGGACGATTTATTGGTACTGGAAGTGTTCCCGATGCTAAGTAAGCAGCAGCACTCCTGGTTTTGTTGTGGTCGTGGCAGGGATGGTGATGGTAGTGTGCTTGGTTACTTAGTTTTGTCATCCAAGAATCCATTGCCCAGATTTGAACCTGCATGCTAGGCTTCCAAAGACCTCAATTTCCTCATTCCTGGAAATGGCTTTCCTGACATACCACCCCCACCCCCCTTTTTTGACTACCAGTAGTCCTCGGCACAAAGAAAAAGCATACATCTGGACTTAAATCTTTCCATTTTTCTGTCTACTTACAGACTGGGGCACAACTTTAGTTTGGGCCAGAAGGAGGTATTTTAATGTTTGAATATTGTATTTTGTACTCTACAGAGATGTTTGCACAAATGTCTTACTTTTATAGCTAGGAGGCTGGATCTGGTTTTGCGTCATAAACAAATGTGATTGACCTTGGTCTAAACCTTTTCCATTTCCCAAGTGGTAGGAGTGTCTTTGTTATTCCTGGTGAGCCCCTTGGACTGTGCCTGATTGTTTATGATAATGAGGTGGCTTGCGGAAAAGTTGCAAAAATACAGTGAAGAATTCCTGTATACCTTGCCCCCAGATTCATCAGTTGTTGAATATTTTGCTCCGTGTGCTTTATCATTCTCTCTACGTATCTTCTAAACCCCGAGAGCAAGTTACGAATCTAACAAAAAACAAGACATTCTCCGACACAGCCACATTCCCATTGCTACAATACTGCTATCTACAAATCTTACTCAAATTTTGCCTATTAGCCCAATAACGTCCTTATAGCAATTTTTTCTTCTGGTCCAGATTCCAGTCCAGGAGCATGCATCGCATTTAGACGGCACGTCCCTTTAGTGTCTTTTAATTTAGAACTTCCCCAGGCTCTCTGGCTCTTCCACGACACTAACATTTTGGAAGACAACAGGCCACTCGTTCTGTGGATTTCCCCTTTATTTCGGTTTGTCCAATGTTTCCTGATGATTAGATTTGGGCTTTGCCCATTTGGCAGGAATCCTACACGAGGGAGGCCGTGACCTTCTCGGGGTCTTGAGTCCGGAGGCGCATGATGTTGGCCTGACCCGTTATTGGGGGTGCTCACTTTGATCACTTGATGAAGGTGTTACCTGCCAGGTTTCTCCACTGTGAAGCTATTCGTTTTTGAGACCTGCTCTTTCCCGCATCTCTACTGCCTATGTGGTGTGGCCGTGTCACCTGTCTTCACAGAGTGCCGAGCTCAGGGTCTCCGGGCATTCAGGCCGCCACAAGGAAATCCCACAGACTGGGGGCTTACAAAAAACAGACGTTTATTTCTCGCAGTTCTGGAAGCTGGCCGTCCAAAATCAGGGGGCCAGCGTGGTCGGGTGAGAGGCCTCTTCCCAGTCACGGACTTCTTGTCCTGTCCTCGCGTGGCGGGAGGGGGAGGGCGCTGGTCCCATTCAGGAAGGCTCTACCCTCCTGACCTAGTCACCTCCCCAAGGGCCGCCTCCTGCTATCGTAGTCATGGGGGTTCCGATGTCAACATGTGAATTGGGGGGAGACACGAATATTTGGATCATAGCTCTCTGCACTGGTGGGATTAGATGTAGCCTCAGGGGAGGTGAATTTCTCTCCCCACCCCGCACAAGCCCACGTGAGAGTCTGTGGCACTGAAGGAAACCATGTCAGTGCCAACCCCACTTACAAGTGACTTCGATGTCACTGGAACCACCCCACAGGATTCAGAGTGCACCCCGCTTCCAAAGGAGAAAAAAGAATAAAACATGGCCAATTATCTTTTCACAAAGTAGGCCCATGAAGGTCTTACCCCAGCCACGGGAAATGGGGACTTGTTCACTCCACGGGCTTGCTGAGCGCTGCAGGATAGACTTCTGTCTCCAAGGACAGGCCAGAAAATTGCAGCCTGCCCTTTCCAGCCAGTGCTCCTACTGCAGTGTTTATGGTCCCCAAGGGCCTTCAACGAGGCCGGCATTGAGTAGGTGCTGTGCATCATCCAGAGTCCAGGGGACTTCACCTGTCCTGCTGGGGGACATGGGCTGAGCAGCTGGGGGCGGGGGATCTATGGCTAGGAATAACCACACGGGTCATCCAGAGTGCTTGCCAGAGCCAGGCACTGTCCTGTGTCCCTTTTGATTCCCCGAGCGACTGGGCTGGGTAAAGTGAACACCCCATCTTACAGAAAAGAAACTGGGGCTCCAAGACATAACACACGCCAGGTCACTCGCTGGTCAGACGCACCGTTTGATGTGATCATTTCAGTTTTCTCTTTCAGCATTTTATTTGCATTTTCCTCCCTCAAGCAGGGGCAGCAAGTAAGAAGGGGAGATCTCAGACATTGCAGAAACTGTTCCCGGGCCTCGGACTGGGCCAGTCGAAATTGGGTTTTCTGGTTTTCGTTTTGCTTTGGTGGGAATCACACTAACATTTGTCCTGCTGGCTTTTGGACTGCTTGCTTGGAGCCTTTCCATCACCCCATGGTTTTGGTCTTAGGGTGCTTATTTTATTTTATTTTTATTTATTTATTTATTTATTATTTTTAGATTTTATTTACTTGTCAGAGAGAGAGAGCAAGCACGTGCACACAAACGGGGGAGTGGGAGAGGGAGAAGCAGACTCCCTGCTGAGCAGGGAGCCCGATGTGGGGCTCAATCCCAGGACCCCGGGATCACGACCTAAGCGGAAGGCAGACCCTTAACTATTGAGCCACCCAGGCACCCCAGGATGCTTATTTTACAGAAGGAAAGACTGAGGCCCTGCACATCACTATCGGCAAGTGCCTGAACTAGGATGGCATCCAGCTCTCTCAGGTTCCAAAGTCTGGCCCCTAAGCCCCTCCTCACTGAGTCAGGATTAATACGGGAAGATGCCCCTGGGTTGCAGGCTTTCAAATGCAAATCAAACAACCAGGCCCTCTCTGCCCCCTTCCAACTGACAAAAATGAAAATGTTGAGTACTGTCTGAGGTTGGGCAGAAGGCAGGGAAAGAAGAGTGAGAGCCGCGCTCACGTGCTCTTGCTGGAATTGTAAACTGGTAAAGACTTTTCAGGGGTACCACCCGCTCTCACAGTCAAAACAGCATTTCCAGTTTGATGCAGCGGTTCCACTGTTAGAAATGTTTTCTAGGGGCACCTGGGTGGCTCAGACGGTTAAGCGTCTGCCTTCGGCTCAGGTCATGATCTCAGGGTCCTGGGATCGAGTCCCGCATCGGGCTCCCTGCTCCTTGGGAGCCTGCTTCTCCCTCTGCCTCTCTCTCTCTCATGAATAAATAAATAAAATCTTAAAAAAAAAAAAAAAGAAATGTTTTCTAGGCCATATTTGAACAGGTAGGCCAAGATATGTGTCTATATATTTGTACACATGCACATACCTATATATATTTTCCCCATAGCATTGTAGGTAAGAGGAAACACTAGAATTAACCTAAGTGTATATTAATTAGGAAATTAGTTAAATACATGATAGAACACCCAAACAATGGAAAGTTACGCAGCCGCTAGAAAATGACTGAGGGTACCCTGGGTGGTTCAGTCGGTTGAGCGTCTGACTCTTGGTTTCGGCTCAGGTCATGATCTTGGGGTGCTGGGATCGAGCCCCGCGTTGGGTTTCCTGCTCAGTGTGGAGTCTGCTTGGGATTCTCTCTCTCCCTCTCCCTTTGCTCCTGCCCCTGCTCGGTCTCTCTGTCTCTCTAAATAAAGCAAGAAAAAGATTGAGGCAGCTTTATTCATGATGCCATGGAAAGACAGCCAAAGTATACTTTTTTAAAGTTTTTTTGTTGTTGTTGTTTTTGTTTTTTAAGAAATCTCTACACCCAACATGGGGCTCGAACCTAGGACCTTTGAGATCAAAAGTCGCATGCTCCACCAACAGAGCCAGCCAGGCGCCCCTCATGTATACTCCTAAGTAGAAAAAAGAGAACCTTATAAATACCGTATGATCTTTGTCTGTGTAATAAAAAAAGTGAGGTTATAGAGACAAGTTCCAGAAGGGAATTTTAAGAACTATTAACAGAAGTGACCTCTGGGGAAGGGGAATGGAGAATCTTCTACCACTTGCATTTTTACTGGAAGCATGTATTACTTTTATATTTTAAAATATTTAAAACACCATTTATGTTTTACCTTCATCTTTTATATATTTAAAAATATTATTTGTGTCAATAATGGGGAGCCTGTGCACGTGTGTGGAAAGGGGGCATATGGGAAATCTCTGTACCTTCCACTCAGTTTTGCTGCGAATGTAAAACTGCTCTAAAAAATAAAGGCTATTTAAAAATAAAAAGTAAAAAAAGTATATATATATTTGTGTATTTTCCTGCCCCAGAAATCTCATGAAACCAACACAAAGGCAGTTGAGTATGCCTTTGAAAGAAACAGACGTGACCTTGGACTTGGGGTTTCTTTAGTAAGAAAACACCTCTGGAAGGAAGTGAAACACACAGCCAAGATAGAGTAGGGGCACTTCCTGCTTATCTGCAATTGACGGACTTCTGTTCTTAAAGGGGCAGGAGGACAGTTACTAAGACTATCACCCTCATAATCCTAAATCAAAGGGACTGTAGACAGGTCCGCAATAGGCCTCCTTTCTAGAATGCAGCTGAAGCACACACCGAGTTCAATTACAGAAGCTGTGTTTTCCATGTTTCCCTGTAAAATGCCAGCACAGTGTTACATTTTGGTGAACCAAATCATATTTTCAGTGAGGTAGAGAAGCTACTCTTTGAATCATGCAACAATGTGTGTATGTGTCAGAATATTCATGTATTGGATTTCTCTAAGTAGAAGCACCTCTAGCCGGGTTGAGCCACCATAAATTTGTACAGATGCTTCATTTTAAATGTTACCAGTATTTTGCAGCTGCCAGCTCATTCCTGCCTCCTGGCAGCCCCGGAAGGGTACGACTGGGCAGCTGCATCCCATCTACAAATGCAAATCCGGGGCACATGGTAAGTGACTTGTCCAAGGTCTCTGGGCATGTGGTGAGGCCAGAAGTGGGTCCCAAGCCTAGCAGGTTGGCCTCTGGCCTGGTGCCCCGGCAGGGGAAGAACGGCGGTTTCCTGGAGTTTCATCATCCGTCCATCTGTTTACTTGCAAGTAATTTTCCACTGACTTCTCCTATGCCGACCTAGAGAGTTCGGTGCTAGGGCAGCCCTGAGGTGAAGGTTCTGAGGAGGGAGGGGCCACGTGGGTAGCGGGTGGGGTGAGCCTGGGAAAGCAGGTGAGGCGGGTGGCGCAGGAGGGGCATCTGCCTCCCTCTCAGCCAGCCCCCCCGCACCCGCCCGTCTACCCCAGCTGGCTTCGAGAACGGAGGGAGGAGCCACACAGCGGAGGTGGCTGTCGGGAGGAAATGGAGCACATTCACAGCCTGTTCTGCCAACTGCTGTTCTCCCATGTGAATTATGGGATGATCGGATAAGTCGAGCAGAGCACCCTCGCACCCACCCTGTGATCCCCATTATGGACATTGATTCCGATGCCCTGGGGAACAACCATGAAGGCTTGGCCCCCCCCTTGCTCCCCTGAAAGTGCTGTGTGCGGGTTTAGCAAAATAGGCTCTTCTCCCCTTTCCCGTGGCTGCCCACCACACCCCAGTAGGGTTGTTAGATGTAGCCAATCAAAATGCAAAACAGCCAGTTAAATTGGAATTTCAGATGAATAACAAGACTTTTTTTTTTTTAAAGATTTTATTTATTTATTTGAGAGAGAGAGTGAGAGAGAGAAAGAGCACAAGAGGGGGGAGCGGGAGAGGGAGAAGCAGACTCCCCGCTGAGCAGGTAGCCCGATGCGGGACTCGATCCCGGGACTCCAGGATCATGACCTGAGCCGAAGGCAGTCGCTTAACCAACTGAGCCACCCAGGCGCCCAAAGACTTTTGAGGATAAGTTATCCCGTGCAATATTTGAGACATAGTTAAAAATTATTTCTCTGAAATTCCCATTTAACTGGGAGTCCTGTATTTTATCTGGCAACCCTACCTTGGCGGGAGGGAAACTGAGGCCCTTTCACCAGACTGATCAGTACTTTAGCTGTCTGTCCATCCAGATCCACCGAAACACAAGAGACAGACACAGAAAGACAGACAGACAGACACACACACACACACACACACACACACACAGGCCTTGGTAAGTCTCAGGCCTCACAGTTCTGGCTTAGGAGCTCCCGCCAGCCCTGCCCCAGCTGGGTCTGCCGCCTGGGGGAGGGGGGAAGGGAGGGGGGAAGAGAAAGAGAGAGAGGCTCGGAAGAGAAAGAGAGAGAGGCTCGGAAGAGAACGGTATTGGGGGAGGGGGCTGACAGCTCAGCCCCGCAGAGTCTGTAGGCCATGAACTCCAAGGGCAGATGGGAGCCACTGACTGATAAATGTGCCCTCAGGGCTTGGAGCTGGTCGGCCAATAGGGCCCAGCATTCAGAGCAGAAGACAAGTAAGCAGGAAGACTTCCCTGAACCGCCTAAGGCCTGGCGAGGTCAGCGCATTTAGCGGAGGCTCCTCCCCTGCAGAGGCCGGCTTCAGCCCCCGGCTCCTGGTGGCCGCACAAAGGCGGGATTCAGACCCAGGAGCAATAGGGAGCCGGCTCCCGGGGACACAGAAAGCTTCAGCATGCTCAGCCCTTCAGGGTGTCATTCAGCAGAGAATCCACTAAGTACCAGGCAGTGTGCTGACGCGACAACACGGTCCCTGTATGTGCGGACTCTGTTCACACTCAACTTGATTGAGGTTTCATTTACAGAAAACAAAATGCATTCATTTTATGGCTGCTTAAGATGGGTACTGACGGCCACGCGTGCCTGTGGAACCACCATCCCCAACGAGATACAGAATTTTTCCATCAGCCCAGAAAGTTCCCTGTCTGGCAGCCATTTTAGAGACTTGTGCTTGAATGCTGGCCTTGGGCGGGGGTGAAAGCCTTCTTTACTCCCTGAGGCAGAATGCTGTCCTCATACTCCCGTGCCTGGGAAAGTCTTCTCTTGTGACGTTTGTCCCTGTTTTGCTACCTGTTTCTTCCCTGTCTCCTCTCCCTGTCGGGCTGGGTCCCCTCAGTGGTGGGCCCAGGTCTTCTCTCGGTATCTCCGGCGCATGACAACGTGGGGCCCGAATGAGTGCCTGTTGAATGCTGGGCCACAACCATACTGGGCAGCAGAATTCCAATCCCGCGTCACGGAAAGTAGCGAGACTGTTATTCATCCAGAGAGCTCCTCTTTCAAAACACGTACGGATGTAGATCTGTTTCTCTGCTCCTCTGTGGCCTTGCTCACCTCACCTCAGGTTGCTGAATCCGTCAAAAACTGTTGTCAGCCCATGTGGGAAGAAGAGCCCATGAGCCCTTCTTTCTAGGCCTTCCAGGCTTGACCTTTGTGGCCCACTGGGGATAGACACGCAATAATAATGATAATACAACTTCATGTAGATGTTTCTGATCTTAAATGTCACTCGGGATCATTGTAGATCATCTAGAGAATGTAAGTGACATTTATGGCCTGCTTTCTGCTAGCCACGGACTAGTCAAGGCATTGCTCAGTAACACAATAGGATTGAGGTAAGAACTAGTATTGTTACCCCCACTTGAGAGAAGGGATCCAGGTTCCCTAACTTGACCAAAGTCCCACTGCTAGTGGGTGGGAGCTGGGATTTGAGCCCAGGCGGCTGGGCCTGAGGTGCCCCACTTCTCAGGGCCCTACCAAGTTTGAGAGAAGAATATGGTAGAGATTTGGAAGAAGATTTTTTTTTTTTTGGTTTTGGTTTTAATCGTAGGGTTTCCTCTGAAATGTACAATTATTATAGGACATAATTACCTGCAAATATGAGCTATAGGATACATAGATTATATCATAATCAAAGGACTGATAAATGCCTCGGAAAATCAGAAAGGAAGATTTCAGGGGAAAAAACCCAAATTGAGAAATGGCTGAGTTTATAGACAGTAACAGCTGTTCTTTTTAGGAAATTAAACTGATTTTTTTTTCTTCTCAAAGAGTTTCTACTTCCTCAAGAAATGTACCCTGTCTGCTGTGTGCTCCAAGGCAAACTGCGTATGTGATTAACATGCTCAGATGGGCCTGATGTCCGCAAAACAGAAGGCCGTCAGGCATCAGCAGCTTTTTCTTTTTCCCCTCGGTTCTTGATATCCAGCTTGTAACCCAGACTTGTCATTTCCATTTACCCCTAAGTTGTCTGCCTCTCCCCGTTTCCCCTGCCCCTTCTCCAGGAGCCCCTCTTCACGGCGCCCCGCGAGTGTTGCTGTACCAGTCTCCTCTAGGGGGCGCTCTCTCTCCCCAGCCCGCCCTGTTCCACCCTGCCCCCTAGGGTAAGTCCCCTGACCTGTGTCCACATGGCCTCCAGCTTCTAAACCGTCCAGCACTCGCCACCACCCGCAGCTTCAAGTGCAAGGGCCTTCGGAGTGCCACAGCTTGGAACCAGGACTATCCGCCAGCACATTTCTCTTTCCTCCAAGTCACCACAGCGGTAGCCACAAGGGTTTATCATTCTTTAGGCATATCCCTGGCCGGACCATTATTCATGCTGTTCCCTCTGCCAGGAATGCATTAGTCTCACTCACAACCTCGCAACCACCTTAGGAGACGGCCATCATAGCACAGATGCCAAGATAGAAGGCTCTGGAGTCAGACTGCCCAGGGCCGGCTTCTTGGCTGTGCAACCTGCGGGGTCACCTCGTGCGAGCCCCAGGCTTGGTCCAGTGTTGTGCTGCTGCCATCAGGAGGTTTAGTCAGTTTGGAAGAAGGTTGCTGGGCTCACAAATTACGTAGCCGGCCCCGATTCCAACACTGAGAAGCTGTATGACGGTGTAAGAAGGGTAATGGCGAAGGGCTTGAATGGGAAAGGGTGGGCTGCTTGGGAAGTGATCAATAAATGGGACCTGTCATGATCGCCACCTCACCCCCGAGGAAACAGGCGCTCGGTGACTTGCTCGGCAGCACACAGCTGTCACATGACAGAAAGTGACGCAATTCACTTTCACTTCCCATGTCAGCGTGAACTTTCCTAGGTAGTCCGGGCTCTTCTTAGCACGTGGTCACATCGGCTCCTAGGCTATCAACTACGTGACAGGACTCAAGGCCTGGCCAGACCTCTTTCATTCCTTTTTTCATAAGCCTTGAAAGCAAGCAGAGCACAGAGCGGCTCTTTTTCACGTTTGATAAATGAGGCCAGAGTAAACAAGTGACTAGCCCGAAGGCCCAAATCCGACACAGGCTTTGCTGAGACAAAGATGGGAGCAGCAGAGTCTGCGGCTCCGGGAACCCATCCATCGTGCCTGTTTCTCCGCGCTCTGGAGCCAGAACCCTCCTTGCTCTGCAAAAGGGGCTGACACACGCTGGGCTGGGGGCAAGGCTTCTTGTGCGGAGCCATGGGGAGAATGGGCCGTCTTGCTCTTTCCTGCGCCTCCCGGGGCGCACTGGAGGGAGGGGGGCAGGTAGCTCCCGATGCCACCAAGAGCAGCTTTGAACGATCCCGCAGCATTGACAGCTCAGCGCCAGCATTTCTGGTGGTGACGAAGGGCTGGTGCCGTTTCTACGGTCCGAGTCAAGCGTTCATTCATCTAACCCCCCATTCAGGCTCGCTGGGTCTGGGGCTTATGCTCTGCTCCTGGGGAAGGCGCCGCGCTGGTGGAAAGGCAGGCCAAAGTGAGGGAATGCTATCTTGCCCTCAGGGATGAGGCCGAGGATGCAGAGCAGAAGCACCTCAGGGTAAGTGCTCAAAGCCAGATATTATGGCAGCTCAGGGGAGAAAGCCCAGGCCTAGAAAGGGCGAGAAAAAGCAGCCTCCCCACCTTCCCCAGGAGCTGAAATGTGCACTGAGACTTGAAGAGGAGGAGGCCTAACTGAGCTCAGCTCTTTGGCGGTGGGAACAGTTGTCGCACACTTAGCAACTTAAGCCACACAATGTACGCGCTTACACTTCTGGAGGTCCGAAGTCCCAGGCAGGTCTCTCGGGGCCAAAGTCAAGGGCCTGGAGACTGTGTCCCTCTCTGCAGGCTCTGGCGGGGGGGCATCTCCTTTCTTGCCTTTTGGCTCCTGTGGCCCCTTCCTCCATCTGCAAAGCCAGCAATGTTGCATCTCTCCGCCCCTCCGCCTGCCGTTCCCTTTCCCTCTGGTCTCC
Organism: Neomonachus schauinslandi; assembly: GCF_002201575.2. Classification (NCBI taxonomy): domain Eukaryota; kingdom Metazoa; phylum Chordata; class Mammalia; order Carnivora; family Phocidae; genus Neomonachus; species Neomonachus schauinslandi. The sequence continues at coordinate 117,077,776 of NC_058419.1, forward strand.
TGTCCCGCCCCCCTCTTCCACGTGCAAGGGCTAAGGACCCTTGTGATGACACTGGCCCCACCTGGCTAACTCAGGACTCTCCCTACTTTAAGGTCCGCTGACTAGCAGCCTTAATTCTAGCTGCAGCCTACCTACTCACAGGTGCCAGGGATTAGGATGTGGCCATCCTGGGGGGGGGGGGCATTATTCTGCCCACGCTGCCCATTTTACGGGTCACTCACTCCGCGGCCTTCAGCAATTGGTTTCAGTCTCTCTGAGCCCGGAGGCTTCTCATCCCCACCCCGCCGTTGCGCAGTGTTGCCCTGAGAATTTAATGAGAGAGTGTCTGTAAAAATGCTTTAAAAACGGGAAAGCCCTGGGTGGGCATAAAGGTTCCTCTGGGGTGAAGACAGGGGGGATGTGATGGGTCGTGAGTCCCCAGTTCCATATTTGCCAGCGTCACCTCAGTAGCTTGCAGTCAGCCGGCGAACACTGCAAATCAGGGTGCACCCCAACCCCCGCCCCCCGCCCTTTAGACAACGTGGAAGTGTTTTAAGGTCAGCAAATACAAGTGCTCTGTTCCAAAGATAAAGTAAATAACAGGCCCGTATTCTTTGGGAGCAGTTAGTGGTGGCAATTCGAGAGAGAGAGAGAGAGAGAGAGAGAGAGAAAGGAAAAAAACACCTGACTTGGCTTTATGTTCAGTTTCAATCTGCTTCCTATCCCTCTGACCCTGTGCTAACTTTCTCTGAACTAAGCCTTGGGTTTTATCTTAACTATGCTCAAGGCATAAGGAATGTATACTAGTTGGCGGGTGTGAGAATTTCATTAACCCGGGAGGCCAGGTCACGCATCTAACAATGGCATGCCGTCTTGGCGGCACACTGGCGTCACCCGGGGGTCTTTCCAAACTCCAGGCGCCCAGGTGGTATCCAGACCAGTTCATCAGAACCTGGGGAGGGGCCCTGGCATGTGCGCGGGCACAGGAAACTCCCAGGTGGTTTCCGGGTGCAGCCGAGGGCCGCCCCGGCGGTTTATTTTCCTCGCTCCCACTTTGCATTGCTGTTTCTTGGGTTTTCTGTTGTTTTCAAAGACGTTTGGCAAAAGCTTCGTATCCACTTACAACCAAAGGCTCTGGTTCGGCAGGAGGTGAAAGGGCTCAGGGCTTTTTATTTATTTATTCTCTAGATGTTTCAGGGATTAAGAAGCCCCACACCGAGAAAACCAGTTCTCCCAGCTTCGTGTGACATCACCCGGAGCCAATAAAAAACTTCCACTTGAGTTTACCAGTTAATGTCTAAATTGATTAAGCCTGGACATTGCTGGACAAACCGTGTAGGATGAGGGCCCCCCAAAACTGTTTTGGTTTTTTTTTAATGAGGGAGAGCCCATTCTCTGATTTGCAGTCGACCCGGCCTTTCCTGAGCTCTCTTAGTTCCAACACGTTTGCTCCAAGTCGGCCGGAGTGCTGTTGCGAGGAAAATGTGAGCCCACCGCGAGGTGAGAAGCCGGGTTTCAGAGTCAACAATGAACCTTCCACGCCCTTGAACGCTCTCTGAAGCGAAACCCAAAGCTTTAGGCAGGCTGTTGCTGCCACCTGTCGGCGGCAGCGAGTCATTGGTGTGGGACCCCGCCCCCCGCCCCGACCCTGCGCCCCGGAAAGAGTCGCAAGCCCCCTGGCGGCGGGCGGGTGAATCCCAGCCCGACCGTCCCCTGCGGTGGCGGCGACCTCCCCGGCCGGGCGGAGGCAGAAAGGGCTAGGTCCTCAGATGTAGCAGGTGGCGGTAACGAGAACGGGGAGGTGCGCTCACCTAGTGCCGTACATGATCTTTGGGCCGTGTTCATGTCACTCTTAAACGAGCGTCTGAGAAGGTTAATGTTAATCATTCTATACAAGAATGATATTGCTAGTGATAATTGGTGATAGTGATATTTACTGGATCACCTTCCAGAATTTTATTCCACACTTTTTTAAACAACAGCTAGCCAAGATTTACTGTGCTTGATACTCTGGGTGATACTGTCGCTGTGAGTAAAAACTGTGGTCCCTGCCTTCAAGGAATTTTTCATCTTGTCCGGGAGAGAGATGAGATCACTGTGTCCAAGACAGAACAAAGAAGTGCACTGATACGGGAGCAAAGTGCTATCCACTGTGGAGGTGGAAATCATTGATTTTGAGTGTGCTACTTGGCTGATGTTTAGACCGGTGGTTCTCAGGGTGCCGTCCCCAACCAGCAGCAGCACCTGGGAACTTCTTAGAAATGCAAATTCTCAGGCTTGCCCCAGACTGTTTTATTTAATTTTATTTTTTTAAAGATTTTTATTTATTTATTTGAGAGAGAGAGCGCGCGAGTGAGAGAGACAGCAAGAGCAGGTGGGGGGGGAGGGGCAGAGGGAGAGGGAGAAACAGGCTCCCCTCTGAGCAGGGAGCCCAATGGGGGGCTCGATCCCAGGACCCCGAGATCATGACCTAAGCCAAAGGCAGCCGCTTAACTGATAGAGCCACCCAGGCGCCCCCCCCAGACTATTTTAATAAGCCCTCCCGCTGATGCACTCGTCAAAGTTTAAGAACCACTGCTTCGGGGGCACCTGGGTGGCTCAGTCGTTAAGCGTCTGCCTTCGGCTTGGGTCATGATCCCAGGGTCCTGGGATCAAGCCCCGCATCGGGCTCCCTGCTCCGCGGGAAGCCTGCTTCCCCCTGTCCCACTCCTCCTGCTTGTGTTCCCTCTCTCGCTGTGTCTCTCTGTCAAATAAATAAACAAAATCTTAAAACAAAAAAAAAACACTGCTTCAAAGAGAAGATGATATAAGATAAAAAGAGGCCTCAAAAGACACATAGTACTTTTCCAATTAAGGGATGGCGGGAGGGCATTTATGCTACTGATCTCTTACATCGGCATAATGCATTACACCCTATTATCTGATTTGACCTTTACAACAGCAGACATGAGACAGAGAGGGAAGTGCAAGAAGTTTAGGTTTGGAAGCAAATAAGAATTGGATACAAATCCTCACTCTGACACAAAGCTGTGCTGGCTGGGGCACATCCCTTACCCTTTTGGAACCCACTTTGTCACCTGTAAATGGGAACGGTGATATTCACAGTGGGGGGAGGGGTTCAGTAAAGATTAGATAGGATACATATAATACAGAGAGTTGTTGCTCACCGAATGGCTATTATTTCTATTATTTTAAAAAATATTTATTGATTTTAAAGAGACAGGGAGAACACGAATGGAAGGGGCAGAGGGAGAGAAAATGTCAAGCATACTCCCTGCTGAACGTGGAGCCCGACGCGGGGCTCCATCCCAGTGTTAGAGGACCGCAGGGTTCTCGTCTCACGGAGTCGAAGAATGAATCTTGCAGACACAAAAGGGTGAAGTGAAGTGAGAGTTTATTAAGTGAAGGTGAGAGCAGAAAGGAAAGAAAAGAGCTCTCTAGAGTGAGAGGGGTCCCGAATGGGTTGCCACGGGGGGCTGTCACTGGCGGTCTTTTATTGAGAACCGACCAGAGAGTCTGTGGCCTTGAGATGGTTGTGCCATCTTGGTCTGAGCAGGGACTATTGATAACACCCTTAGGGACTTAATTCTTTGAGGTTTGGCCATTTTCTATGATTACACTGTAGTCACCAAAGAAAAATACTCCCTCACACCTGGGACCAGGTGGCCTGTTTCCTTATCTCTTGTCCACTCTGGCTTAGCACTTCTGCCTGCCAGGAATAGTTTCAGAGCCCAGCCAGAGGCCCCCTACCTCTCCCTGCCTAGACCTTAATCCTTTCCTTATTCACCAGGACCCTGAGATCATGACCTGAGTCGAAACCAAGAGTCAGACGCTTAACCGACTGCGCCACCCAAGAGCCCCCTATTTATTATGTTTATAATCCCCTATTGGCCACGAGAAAACCCAAGCTTAATTGTGGGCATGAGGCTGCCACTTGGGTTCCTGGAGAGTCTCAGTCCTGCGCTGGTTTCCTTACCCCACAGTTTTCACTACAGATGGATTCTCTATAGATGCCTTCCTCCTGTTCATAGATTTATTCGCATTTCTGGGGTTATCCAATGTGGAACTGTGGGGAGCTCCACTGTTCGGTGTGCAAATGGCAGCCACTGAGGCAGAGCTGGAACAGACGGAATTAAATCAAGAAGTATCGAGGGGGCTGAGTCGCCCACAAACACCTGTGAACATCTTGCTTTCTCCTCCAAACAAGCCACTTTTGGGAAACAGATATGCATAAACCCTCTCTTGTTTTTCCCAAGTTTAAGGACAAAAGCGGTCCACTTTCTATAAACTATTGCTATTGGATAGAGACGTGGACTCTTTTAAGAATTTAGTAAATTGGGGCACCTGGGTGGCTCAGTTGGTTAATCATCTGCCTTCAGCTCAGGTCATGATCCCAGGGTCCTGGGATCGAGCCCCGCATCGGGCTCCCTGCTCAGCGGGGGGCCTGCTTCTCCTTCTCCCTCTGCTGCTGCCCCTGCTCATGCTCTCTCTCTCTCTCTCTCAAATAAATAAACAAATCTTTAAAAGAAATTGCATTCACTTAGTATTTTAATATCTACTCATCAGTCAATAATGACCATCTTTAGATAGTTCTCCACATACATCCGTATGTGTACATTAAACATACATACACTTGGCTGGATCTGGTTTGCTGATTTAATGGTGGAAATTCTTTCCAGATCAGAGACTAACCGCTGTAGTCATTCCCACTGGATTTAACATCTTTGAAGCCACAATATTCCTTAAGTCACTAGAGAGCTCGTTCAGCCACAGCAAAGGTTAGCCCAATCAATGGAAGTACCATGTCCGTTTTCAGTTCATGTCAAGTACTAAAATTACCCTTTATATGGCTACTAATGTTTTCGAAATGAACATGAATCACCTCATCCTAAAGAAGAATCTATCATTTTACAGTTTCATTATTTATTGCTTCTGACTTATAATCTGCTGTATTGTCACTTCTCTCTTTGGAAGCAATAATGTGGAGACCTGGTAGGCCTAGTTCAAGGAGCCAATCGCTGGACTATAAAAGCCTCAAGGCATGTGGCCTAAATTATTATTTCTTTCTGCTTTTATTTATTTGAGAGAGAGAGCACGAGAGAATGGGAGAAGCAGACTCGAGCCCAATATGGGACTCGATCCCAGGACCCTGGGATCATGACCTGAGCCGAAGGCAGATGCTTAACCGACTGAGCCACCCAGGTGCCCTTCTTTCTGCTTTTTTTTTTTTAAGATTTTTTTTTTTAAAGATTTTATTTATTTATTTGACAGAGAGAGAGCACAAGTAGGCAGAGAGGCAGGCAGAGGGAGAGGGAGAAGCAGGCTCCCCGCCGAGCAGGGAGCCTGATGTGGGACTCGATCCCAGGACCCTGGGATCATGACCTGAGCTGAAGGCAGCCAATTAACCAACTGAGCCACCCAGGCGCCCCAAGATTTTTTATTTTTTATTAGAAAGAGAGAGTACAAGCAGGGGGAGCAGCAGGTAGAGGGAGAGGGAGAAGCAGGCTCCCTGCTCAGCAGGGAGCCCGATGTGGGGCTCGATCCCAGGACCCTGGGATCATGACCTGAGCCGAAGGCAGATGCTTAACTGACTGAGCCAGCCAGGCACCCCTCTTTCTGCTTTTAAAACAAAACAATCCATGTCAGAATAATGACTGCCAACATACACCTGGAAACATTTCCAGGGGCTCACCAGGTTGGCTGACTCTCTATCAGGCTTTCAAATCAGCATTTCCCAAAGAGAAAGAGAAACATTAATTCCAGCAGATGCCTTGCAAGAAAAAAAGGAAGCCATGGTCAAACAAGTTTGCGACACAGCGTAATATCGCTCCCTCTTGGAGATCACAATGCCTATTAGAAATACTATAATAACCAAGCAGTTCCCAAACGTATTTGACCTCGGAAACATTTTTGGTGGAGTGCTTACTAACATGGTATGGGATTAACTTGGGGAAACTTTGCTTTGATTGGGGCCATAGAACCTGTAAACCAGCCCATGCTGACACCGTTCTATGAGCCTGATTTCAGACTCACTGTTATGATGTATTTGTTTATGGACCATCACATGATCTCTATACAGTGGTAGCCAACTTCTTCTGTTTCATGACCTCTTCCCTTGGTTCCTTCTCTGTCTATGCTATACTTGCTCTGAACCAAAGCCTGACATTCAGATGAGAATGCAAGTGACTGCGGTGCCTGGGTGGCTCAGTCGTTAAGCGTCTGCCTTCGACTCAGGTCATGATCCCAGGGTCCTGGGATCGAGCCCCGCATCGGGCTCCCTGCTCCGCGGGAAGCCTGCTTCTCCCTCTCCCACTCCCCTTGCTTGTGTTCCCTCTCTCTCTGTGTCTCTCTCTGTCAAATAAATAAATAAAATCTTAAAAAAAAAAAAAAAAAAAGAATGCAAGTGACTCTTGCCCAGGCTCAGAGCCTCCTGGAATCAGCATCATGGCCTCCAAGATTGTTGGTGCTATATGGTACCCAAGAGTCGACCAGCATGCTTGCTACTGGGACTGGGAAAGGGGAAAATGAAGGGGGAAGAAGCCCAGCCCCCTGCATAGATGTCACAGTGTGACATTTGACAGTGTGACCTCCTACTCATAGCTCATCTGTCCTAGTGTGCAGCTCGAGAAGTCTCTCTGAACTTTCATTCATTCACTCATTCACTTGAAAAGTATTTATTGAGGGCCCTTATTGTGTATCAGGCATGGTAATCGACATTAGGGACAGAGTGATGGGCAAAAGGCAACTTCCCTCATCTCTGAAGCCTACAGTCCTAATGGAACACCCATGTGTTAATACCACTCCATCCATTTCGCTATTATCTACCCAACCAAACTTGTGATGAATGCTAAGACGATAGTATAAGGGGGCACCCAAGTGAAATTTGGAAGTTAGGGGAAAGTCTCTCTATGTGACATTTAACCTCTTCCTGTAGGATGAGCAGGAAGTAGCGAAGTGAAGTCTGCAGGAAGAGGTGACTCAGGGCAGTGGCATGTGTGTGGGTGCTGAGGCAGGAGAATTTGGTTGTTCTCAGCATTAACCAAAGGCTACTGATGGGGGTGCTCAGAGCGGAGGCTGGAGGGGCAGGAAATGGGAGGTCACAGAGGGCCTTGTGCATCTTGCTCAGGAGTTAAGGTTTTTAGACTTAATTCAGCAGTCACACCTTTTACAAGAATCACTCTGGCCGCTGGAACTGAATTGGAGGGGCCAGAGTGGATACCAGGAAGCCAATGGGAAATGCTGGCCAGGACAAGGGGTGTCAACGATAGAGTTGGAGATGGAGGATGGGTGGGAAAGAAATTTAGGAGGTTGAATCAAGAGTGCTTGGTGAATGGTTGGGTGTGGAGTCAGATGAAAGAGTCAACAAGGAGCCTCAGGTTTCTGGCTTGGGCAACTGCATTTGGGGCTTTTCTTGCAAACCCAGACATTACTCTTGATCATCTCTGCTCTTCTGGTGTCATCATTACTGTGATAACTAAGGAGTTATCCCTAAAATAGTCCAGATACAATGTCAAAGGAGAGGAAGACTGGGAAGATAAGACAGAGGGGTCTTTTCTTTCTACCCTTAGAAATGCATTTCTCACTAGAAAAGAAATAAAAAGAGTCAAACAGCTTCCCAGTGGCAAAATTCTGCTATCATAAGTGGCATTTTGGTTTCTGTTTTTCTGTTAATATCTTATGAATTTGAAATCTAGTCTCTTCTCTTTGTACACTGGAGGGACATTTATAAAGACCATTTTCCATTTTGGGTCATTAGCACAGGAAGTCCTGAGATGTCCCCTTCAGGTTTAAAACAGTTATCCCCTGCCTTGTATCCTCCAAGACTACATGATTTCTGAGTAAGACATGGGGCTTTATCAATTCCCCCATTCCCTAAAGGTACTCAAGGGCAGAGGGGAAGAGAACACAACTGTGTAAACTTCTTTTGTACTCATTGGAAATAATGGCTACTATTATGGCTTTAAGTTCAAGGATAATGACAGTGGAAACCTGGCCATATCACCATAATAGTTTTATTAATAGCTGAGAGGGAAATTGCCTTTATTCTTTCAACAATCATAAATGACTTTCCCATTCACAAGGGCATTTTCAACTTCCACGAAATTCTGAGTAACTTCCAAAGAAGAAAAGCTGTGGTCGTTTGAACTGTGTCCCCTGGCCCCCCCTCAAATTTTATGTCTAAGTCCTAATCCCTAGTATCTCAGAATGTGACCTCTTTTGAAAAATAGGGCTATTGCAGATGTTCTTGTTAAGATGAAGCCTCACTGGAGTAGGGTGGGCCTTTGATCCAAAATGACTGGTGTCCATGTAAGAAAAGAAGAGAGACATGGAAGGAAGACAGCCATGTGACATTGGAGGCAGAGATTGGAGCGATGTATCTACAAACCAAAGAACACCGAGGATTGCCAGCAAACACCGGAAGTTAGAAGAGGCAAGTAGGGACCCTCCCATCAAGGTTTCAGAGGGAGCATGGCCCTGCAGATACCTTGATTTCAGACTTCTAGCCTCTAGAACTATGAGACAATAAACTTACATTGTTTTAAGCCACCTAGTTCATGGTACTTTGCTATGGTGGCCCTAGGAAACTAATATAGTTGTAATATTTGAGAATACCTTGGAGGGGAAAACTGTTCGTGACCTTCATTAACTTTTGATTTTGTCAACAGAACACTACCAAACTGTGTGAGCCTCACATAGATCCATAATTACTAATGCTACTGAAAATTCTACCTTTTTCTTTTACCAAAACAATCAGGAAACAAATGAATGAGTTTCTACTAGACAAGGAATGAACGTGGCCTCAACAGGAATGATCTGTACCTGCCCCCGCCCACCATTCTTTTGAGGGTGTACCTTCCTGGAATGATCCTGCTTTTAGATATTTGTCCCCATGCCTCAACAAACTCAAGCATAAATACCTTCCTATAAACATCATGGTCATGGTCACAAAACAGGGTCCAATGTGACAAAGCTAAAATTGTCCTTGGCAAACTTGTGCTGATTTCCACTTTGTCCTTATTAAATAACACTATGACATACCATTTTGTTCAGTTCGGGTTTTTTTTTGAGGGAGAGAGAGCACGAGCGGAGGCAGAGGCAGAAGGAGAGAGAGAATCTCAAGCAGACCCCACGCCCAGTGCGGAGCCAGACAAGGGGCTCGATTCCAGGACCCTGAGATCATGACCTGAGCCCAAATCATGAGTTGGGTGCTTAACCGACTGAGCCACCCAAGCGCCCCCATGTTGTTCAGTTCCTTAAAAACACATAATTAAAGATAACTCATCCTACAAGATTAACTAAGAGACTACTTAAGGATGGATGGTGCATTGGGGAGTTTTCTTCCTTTCCTTCTGAAGGGACTTTTTTTTTTAGATTTTATTTTTTTTTAAAGATTTTATTTATTTATTTGAGAGAGAGAGAATGAGAGACAGAGAGCACGAGAGGGAAGAGGGCAGAGGGAGAAGCAGACCCCCCGCTGAGCAGGGAGCCCGATGTGGGACTCGATCCCGGGACTCCAGGATCATGACCTGAGCCGAAGGCAGTCGCTTAACCAACTGAGCCACCCAGGCGCCCTGAAGGGACTTTTTTAAAGCTTGGCTAATTTCCAGTTATTCTCAGGTAAATTTCCTAAGGTGCCTCTTCAAGATTCATACTTGTAGTGGAGAGAGGATGCCATAAGCTGTGGCAGAGGAACTACGGGGGTAGTAGGGGTGGCAGAGAGAGCCAAAGTTGTTTCATTTGGGAGAACTGCATAAAGGGCACCAGGAGGTAGGCATTCTGACTTCGTCTTCTGAGTGGGGAGTAAAGATAGAATTAATTCCTCTATTAATAATTACCTTAATATATAAACTTCATCAAAACTTTTTGCCCTTTGGTTTTTGGGGTTTTTTTTAAAGATTTTATTTATTTATTTCACAGAGTGAGAGAGCGAGCACAAGCAGGGGGAGTGGCAGGCAGAGGGAGAGGGAGAAGCGGGCTTCCTGCAGAGCAGGGAGCTCAACATGGGGCTTGATTCCAGGACACTGGGGTCATGACCTGGGCCAAGGGCAGATGCTTAACCGACTGAGCCAACCAGGTACCCCATGCCCTTTGGTTTTTACCAAAGATTTTTTTTAAGTATTCCCAAAAAATCCAGTGTAGATGGCAATTTCTTTTACATTATAGATCTATTCCCCTACTGTATATTTAACATATGCTCACCATGTGAAATGAAGTATTCTTAATCATTCAGGATTTACAGCAATGGCAATCGGCAGATACTTCAAATGCATCTAATTTGGCGGCATACTTTAAAAAAAATGGTTAGATGGGCGCCTGGGTGGCTCAGTCGGTTAAGCGACTGCCTTTGGCTCAGGTCATGATCCTGGAGTCCCGGGATCGAGTCCCGCATCGGGCTCCCTGCTCGGCAGGGAGTCTGCTCCTCCCTCTGACCCTCCTCCCTCTCATGCTCTCTGTCTCTCATTCTCTCTGTCTCAAATAAATAAATAAAATCTTAAAAAAAAACATAAATAAAATAAAATAAAATAAAAAATAAATAAATGGTTAGGAAATTTAAAAAAACACCTGAAAATATCCCTCTTAAGCCTTTAAATGGCCTCTAAACCTTAGAGGTCAAATATTATAGCCAATATTTATAAAAGTATTTGTAAAAGGAAGACTAATGCAACCACAGCGTAATATAACCCTGTAGCCATGGATAAATCTAAATAGCAACTTGACATCAGAACCATGAGTTATAGTTACAAAAGTTCTTAGATACTGAAAAGAAGGTGTAGCAAGCCAACTGTTAAGCTGGCCGACAATAATCCCTGCCTCCTGGTATTCACAATCTATGACCAAGAGGGCAGGCCAAACGTGGCCATTTTGGTCATGGACTAGTTTCCCTGGACTGAGGTGATGACTCCCACAGAGCTGGCAGGACCTGCGATTTACTTCCAACAAACAGAATATGGCCCAAGTGATGGGATACCACTTCCCTGATTAGATTATCAAAGATGGTGACGTCCACCTTGCTAGCAACCTCTCTCTCGCTGGCTTTGATGAAGCAAGCTGGCACGTGGGAGAGATCCCTGTGGCCAGAAACGGAGAGCAGCCTTTGACCGACAGTGCGGGAGGAACTGATTCCTGCAAACAACCACATGAGTTTGAGCTTGCACGTGGATCCTAAGCCTGGGAGATGCCTGTGGCCCTAACCGACGACACCCAGCCTGCAGCCTTTGAGAGACGCTCTCGCTCAGCGGAAGACTCAGCCAAGCCTCACCTGCACTCCTGACCAGAGACGGTAAGATCACAAGAGTGTGCCACTGTAAGCCACTAAGTTTGGGGGTAATTTGTTACACAGCAATAAATACCTAAGACAGAAGGGTAATTGCTTTGCATTTTTATTATGGTGGTGAACCGTGGCTTAACACCAGTTAGTACTGTTTAATGGAATCAACATACAAATTGTTATACCGGGAATTGTTTTCAGTTAAGACCACATTTTTCAGACTTTGCCAAAACAAGCCTTCCGCCTTGGGGTTGTCCGGCCATTGAAGGATGGAGCTTTTGCAGATCCTCTGCCGCAGCCTCAAATACTGAGAATGCTGTAACACTGGCTCCAGCAGAATAAATATAATCACATCCATATTCTCATCCATGAGCCGCTGCAAGGCCAAGTAGAAAGCTGTTTTAAAGTTCCAGTTCTGGGCATATTCTTTGGTTAAGACGAATATGGTTTTCTTGCTTTGGTTTATGCTCTGCATGAGGTTATCGATGATGGCTAATCCGGGGTCCCAGTCCCTCTCCTCTAAACAGAGGAGCACGTTTTTCCCTTCACTCTCCTCTAGGTGGAAGCGCAGCTCATTTATCACCCAGTCGGTAACAGAGGCATCTTTGGTGTCATAAGACACGTAGGCATCATAGAAAGTTTGGGACGTGGAAAGAGACCTGTAGCCTTTTACCTTAGCTAAACACACATGATAGATAAACCAAACATCCCAGTAAAACCAATGGTGACCCAAGGCAGCCAACATCACAGTGATGGTGATCAAGGATGTGAAGAAACACAGCACTGCCGCGATGGTATCTGAAATACAAGTTGTTAGCTCCAGACTCATGATGCTCTTCCCTTTTTGATCCCCAGGACTAGAGCAGATGATGTCTGTCAACCTAGGGATTGTGACATTCAGATTTTCATCTATCCATCTTCGAAAATCTCCAATGTCACAGGTACAGTCAAAAGGGTTTCTACCTAGTTCCAAAATGCTTAAACTGGTGTTGGTCTTAGTTTGAAGCGTGGATTTGTTGATCATCTTCAGCAGGTTGGAACTCAAATCGAGGTGGATCAGGCTGCTGGCTTCGGAAAGAAAGCTGGAGGGCAGGTGAGAAATCCTGTTTCGATGCAGTAGCAGCGTCCGCAGGGAAGGCGTGAATTTGGAGAGGCTGTTAGTTACAGAGGATAGTCTGTTTCCACTCAAGTCCAGCACCTGGAGATGTGGAAACTGTTGGAGTAATGTCCAGTTAAAGAAATTTAATGCGTTATTATTTATGTATAGTTGGGTGAGACTGTGGGGCAAGTTCAGGAAAGCTTCATTCGGGATGCGCCTAAGGTTATTCAAGGATAAATCGAGCCGTGTCAGATTCCTGAGACTTGTAAAAATTTTCCAGTACTTGTCACCTTCAGCATTCCACAGAATGTCAAGGCGGTTTCCACTGAAAACTAATTCTTCCAGGGACATGCTTTTCAGGTCTTGCTCCGTTAAAGTATAAATGCTGTTGTGGCTCAAGTTTAAAACTTTCAGTTGTGTTAAATTTTGAATAAATCCCAGGCGGTGTGTCACCCCTGCTATTCGGAAGTAGTGTGCATTGTAGCTGAGATCTAGAACTTCTAACTCGGGCAGATCACGGAGAGCGCTGTCATCGTCAAAGTCTAGTCTATTGTTTGTCAGATCCAAATATTTGATATGCGGCACAGCTGAAAATTCAGTCCCATGTAGCACTTGACCGTTGCCATTTGAAGACAGATTTAAGCAGGCAATGTCATGAAAAGCTTCAAATTGCTCTCGCCCAATGAAGAAGATACTGTTCAGGCTTAAATCTAAGGCTTTGCCATAAACTGAACATTGTGGCCTTATTAAAGGATTGGTGTTATGATAAAAATTTGAATGTGGGTCAAACTCAACATCCGCTGAGCGTGGCTTAAGGACATGACTTGGAGAAGAGGAACCACTTAGGTCATTTTGCTGGATATCATTTACCAAGGGTGATATTCTGTTTTCTGACAAGTAAATGATCGTCAGGTTGGAGAAATTTTGGAAAAGTGTAAAATTAATTTGCTTAATGAAGTTGACGCCCAAGTTGATAGTCTTTAGATTTGAGAGACTCATCAGAGGCTGGAAGTCTTCTGCTCTAAGTTCCTGGAACACATAACCTCTTAAGTGCAATGCCTGGAGCAACTTAAGATTAGAGAAGTTTCGGGAAATATTAATATATTTTGGATATTTCGCCTTTACGTAGTTAAAAGATAAGTCAAGTATTTCCAAGGAGGGCAGTTTCGTTAAAAATTCCCCAGAGGCCATTTCGTCAACTAAGTAATTGAATTCCAGATGCAGCACCTTCAGATTATGCATATTCTCAAACCACGTTGCCGGAATCTTCTGGAGGGAAGTGCTAGAGAGGTTCAGGTAGCGAAGTTCCGTCAGGGTTTGAAAAGCAAGAGGATGGATCTGAATTGAAGAGCCTCCTTCACAAGGTGTACAGGGAAATGGGGCGTTGAAACACCTCGGACAGTTCCCGCTTAAATCTAGCACTCTTAAATTTCTCAATCCCTTGAAATCTTCCTGACTGATGATTTTAATCTTGGCGTTGCTAAGATAAAGTTCTCTTAGGGAGTCTGGCAGTTTAGGTGGCACATGGACAAGCTTATTAAAAGACAGTGACAGCACCTTCAAATTCGTAAGACTTGCAAACGTTCCATCTTCTATGTCGAAAGTTTTATTGTCACAATTATTGCCGAAATAGCAGTTCCAGCTCAAGTAGAGCCTTTCCAGATTTGTAAGCCCAGAAGTGTTCTTTTTAGTTACCCAAATTATGTTGTTTTGAATTAGACTAAGTTCCTTCAAAGACCCTGGCAAGCCAGCAGGTATTTGGTATAACTGGTTGTCTTCAAGCAGTAACTGGTTTAGGTTCTGTAGGTTGAGGAACGCCCCATCTGTGATATTCATGCCATTTTTGTTTGTATCAGGATTTTCATTCAGGTGTTGTGGATTGGCATTGTGGTTTAGATTTATTTTAGTAAGATTCTGCAGCCCTTGAAATGATTCATTTGTTATGTGTGTGATGTAATTATCAGACAGGTCTAGTGCTGTCACATACTTGCCCACTGTTTGGGGAACTTCTTGCAGTCGACGGCTGTTGCACTCTGCAATAACAGAGCCATTTTGTCTTCTCTCATCACAAGGATAGCTTCTAGAATAATCTGCTTTGGTGAAGAATTCATAGGAATCAGAGATGAGCAGGAAAAGGCAGGTCAGAAGCAAAAACAGGAGGGTCATGTTTTCCTAAGGAAAATCAAAAGTGGAGGCACGAAGTTAGATTTGCAGTGTTGACTAGGCATTTCACCATGAAATTAACGGTGCTTCACCACACTGTGCATGTGTTTTGAAGTGTGAATTCTCGTACCAATTAAACAAACTGTGTTAAATTAGGTTCGGAACAATTTCATTTAAAAAAAATTTTTTTTTCTTTTTCAAATTTGTATTTACATTCTAGTTAGTTAACATACAGTGCAATATTGGTTTCAGGGGTAGAATTTAGTGATTCATCACTTACATACAACAAATTGTGTTAAATTTGAACCAGTGCCAGGTTCAGAACAATTTTAATTTCTCACCGCATTCAGCTTCAAGGTGCTCAAAGAAGTTGAAGTGAAACTGAGATGATGATGGTGAGAAAGCCCGGGAAGCTTTTGCAGAGGCATTCATCGAGATGCCCCATCACCATAACGGGTCTGATGCTGGCCTATGGCTATGGTTCATGCTAGATCTGTAGCACAGCAAGCTATAGAGTCATAGCTTCGACCTATTAGCAGAACTCTTGATGAAAGTTGGCCCGTCCCAAGGAGAGTTCAGATCCAGCTTTCGTTATGGTATCATCTGAGATCTGCAAGCCAGAGTCACCTCTACCTTATCTATATTGCCATCTCTCTACACAACCGTATCTCTCATTGGCCTTCCCCACAGTTTTTCTCTACCTCTCCGGGGGTACGTATCTGGATCTCTTCTCTCCTGGAGTGACGGGGACACGTTCTGTTGATAATGATAACAAAGTATCAGGTAGTGTGCTAACCATAAACATTTTCTCACCCACGTTAATGCCCGGAGCAACAAAATGAGATAGGTTCTACGTTACCCACATTTTTCGAGGGGAGAAACAAACTCAAGACACTTCAGTGGCTTTCAGAAGGATGATACGTTGTAGAGCTGGATTCCAGTCATTCTGATTCCAACAGTAGCCATGATGCTTTTGACGGCACTCAAAAAACAGATTGTGGAACGGCTACCAGTACTCCTGTGTCCCTTATCATATGAACATTGGCGCTAATAGCTATTCTTTGGCTAATATGGTAAACTTCTGTAGGGAAGACGTGATGTTTTATATTTTCACACAACCTCTGTAACACTCAGTAGAGTGCCTCACTTTGTGCAGCTCTCTCTTAACCAAGGGCTGAATATATTACCTTTGGTAGTTATACGATGCAATAAACAGATTAATGTGATTGGTGTGATAAGTGTTGTGGTCAAAAGAACTCTCAAAATCTTATTTCACTGGGTCTGGAGACCAACCTTCACGAAACTGTATTTTTCACTAGAGCCCAACTCCTGTCCTGCTTGTGAGTTTGGCCAGGTAAGCGCTTCCTTTTTAAGTTCTTCTAAAGCTGAGGGTTAATGAACTAACAGTCACTGTCATACCCTTAGTATGTGGATAGCGATTCTTCTGAGGATCAGTGATCACTGCCAGTTCATAGCAGGCGAGGAAGAGCCAGCTGCTGCAGAGATGAAAAATCGGGCGAAACAGAACTCCCAGGCATTCTCAGTTACTTGCAGTTATTTTCAAATACAGCGCTACCCAGGTGCCGCTGCTTGATGTTTTACTTTTACTAAAAGAAAGCCAGGCTTTACCTGGTTTGGGAGGCAGGATCCCCAGAGGGCCCCTCTAAACCTCGCTGCCTCCTGCTACTGCCGTCACCGTGCTATGTCATGCGGCCAAAGGGAGATTATCTAGATGGGCCTAATTTAATCGTATGTGCCTTTAAAAGCAGAGCGTTTTCTCTGGCTAGCAGCAGAGAGGAGAATCAGAGAGGTTGCAAGCAGGAGAATAATTGCACTCACTCTTGCTGACTTAAAGGTGGAGGGGGCCACTGACAAGGAACGCAGGCAGCCTTTAGAAGCGGAGAACACTGCTCTGCCGACACCTGGCAAGGAAACGCCCCCTCCCCCATGCTACAACCACAGAACTCAAATTGACTGACGACCTGAATGAACTTGGAAATGGATCCTCACTCACAGCCTGGCCAATACATCCGATTTTAGCCTTATGAGATCTAGAGCAGAGAACCCAGGCAAGCCCACCCGGACTCTGACCTACAGAAATTTGAGCTGATAAACGGTATTGTTTGAAGCTTCTAGTAATATTAATTTGACGTGTTAAATTTGAGTTTGTGATCTTGCAGCGGAGAGGTCCAGTAGGCGGTTACATATATGCCCCTTTGGCTCAGAGGAGAGCGCTCATGGAGGGATGAACTTGGGAGTCGTGGCAAGTACAGCCCCAGGTATGAATCAGATCATCCAGGGTAACATATGCCGTAAAGGACACTAGACACTTCAGTTCTATCAACAATGATTTTCTCATCTTTTTTTTTTTTAAGATTTTTTATTTATTTATTTATTTGAGACAGAGAGAATGAGAGAGAGCACATGAGAGGGGGAGGGCCAGAGGGAGAAGCAGACTCCCTGCCGAGCAGGGAGCCCGATGCGGGACTCGATCCCAGGACTCCAGGATCATGACCTGAGCCGAAAGCAGCCGCTCTAACCAACTGAGCCACCCAGGCGCCCTTCTGATAATTTCATGATTTCATTTTCTTACACTAAAATATCTTATCCCACTGGGATTGTTTTGGCATAAAATACGAGGGGCAGACCCACATTTTTTTTTTCTAAATGGAGACCTGCTGGCCCCAACATCATTTACGTATTTATTTATGTATTAATTTTTACTGAAATAGAGTTGACACAAAATGTTACATTAGTTTCAGGCGTACAACACAGTGATTCGACAAGTCCATATGTTATGCTGTGCTCCCCACAAGTGTAGCTCCCGTCTGCCATTATACTGCGCTATTACGGTACCTCTGACCACATTCCCTATGCTGTACCTTTCATCCCCATGACTTATTCATTCCGTAACTGGAAACTGTACCTCCCACTCCCCTTTGCCCATTTTGCTCATTCCCCCACCACCCTCTCCTCTGGCAACCTCTAGTGTGTTCTCTGTATTTATGGGTCTGTTTCTTTTATTTGTTCATTTGTTTTGTTTTTTAGATTCCACGTATAAATGAAATCCTATAGTATTTGTCTTTGACTTATTTCATTTAGCATAATACCCTCTAGGTCCATCGACGTTGTCGCAAATGGCAAGATCCCATTCTTGTATAGCTGTGTGTGTACACTCCATCTTCCTTATCTGTTCATCTATCAATGGACACTTAGGTTCTTTTCTCTACATCCCATCAACATGGTTTTTTTTGGTGTGTGTTTTATTTTAGCCATTGTGGTGGGTATGAGGTGAGCTCTCATGGTGGTTGTGATTAGCATTTCCCTGATGATGAGTGATGTGGAGCATCCTTTCATGTGTCTGTTGGCCATCTGTATGTCTTCTTTGGGAAAATGTCTATTCAGGTCCTCTGTCCATTTTTAATCAGACTATTTTTTTGGTGTTAAGTTCTTTATGTATTTTGGATATCAACCCTTTATCAGACATACCATTGCAAATATCTTCTTCCATTCAGTAGGTTGCTTTTGTTTTGTTGATGTGCAACATCATTTGTTGAATAATTTTTTGCTCACCCAACTTGATATACTCCTTTTATCATATACTAACTTTCCTGTGTATTTAGATCTGTTTCTAGACTCTCTGCTTCATCAATCTGTTCATCATTCACGTGCTGGCAGCACATGTTTTAATAATTACAGTTTGGGGGGATGTTAGTATCTGATAGGGCAAGTCCTGCTCATTGCTCTCCTTTTGTGAATGGATTACTTCTGTTTTACCCTCTAACAGGTCCTTGCTGATATACATTAAGACTACTGATTTCCATATATTAGTTTTATACCAAATCACTATACTAAATTCTCTGGTTATTTAGAATAGTTGTTTCTCCTTGTGATTTTCTTGGGTAAGCAATTAAACCATCTGCAAATAGCGATTACCTTCCTAATATCCTTTATGCAGTCTAATTTATTTTTATTGTCTAACTGCATTGCCTAGTTAATCCAGAACAATGAAAAAATAGAGCAGAAGCCAAAAAAAAAAAAAAAAAGCAGACACTGACCAATGCAGCCACATCCAAATTAAAATTTTGCCTCACAACAAAACATGGCAAACAATGCCAAAAGTGAAACAATAAATTAGGAGAAACTATTTGCAGTCCTTATCACAGATAAGGGAGTAAGAGATTTGACACATAAAGACATTTTATGCATAAGTGAGAAGACAAATAACCCAACAGAAAAATGGACAAAGACATAGTAAAAGACAGCTCACAGGAAAAGGAAACACAAATAGCTTTTTAAATGTAGGAAAAGATACTCAACCTCACTCAAAAACTTATACCAAGATACCTTTTTTTTTTTTAACCAATTCTGTGTAGGTGAGGGCATGGAGAAACAGGTGCTCTCATATTTTGCTGACAGGAATCTAAATTAATGCCACCTTTAAGACAGTAAGAAATTCGTAATATTCATCAAAATTGGAGACATAGGGGCCCTGGGTGGCTCAGTCGGTTAGGCCTCTGCCTTCAGCTCAGGCCATGATCCAGGATCCTGGGATGGAGCCCCGCATCGGGCTCCCTGCTCAGTGGGGAGCCTGCTTCTCCCTCTCCCTCTGCCCCTCCCCCTGTTTGTGCTCTCTCTCTCTCTCTCTCAAATAAATAAAATCTTAAAAAAAAATTGGAGACATAGACTCAGCAATTCCTAGAAGTAGATCCTAAAGATAGACCCTCACATACGCAAATGACTACGCACAAGGATGTTCAATGTAAGGCTGTTGGCAATAGCAAAAGATCAGAAATCATCCAAATGCCTTTGAGTAGTGGTCATACAAGGGAATACCGTGCCACGGTTCAAAAGCTCTATCGCTATGTATTCATTCATGCAGAAATATTTATTAAGCATATACTTTACTTCAGGAATTATTTTCAAGCTGGGACTATAGCAATGAACAAAATAGATTAAAATGCCTGCCCATTTGGAGCTTACCCTACAGGATAGTATGTTAGATGGTGGAAATTACTATGGAGAAAAGTAAAGACAGGGAAGAGGATGGTTATGTAGACTGTCCCTCAGTTGGGATTTGTTTCCTTCACGATGAAGCTGGGGTAACGGGTCTTGGGGAGGAAGAGCACAAAAGTAAAGTGCCTATGTAGCCCCGTCACACCGGGAGCACAGAGTAGCAGGTGACTCTCCTTCGATGTGGCCCGGGAGCACCCGGCTGAGGCAGTGCTTGTCAGGTGCCTGCTCTGAGTTTTTAATTATCCATTAATAAAACATTCAAAATTCATGTTTAAAAAGGCCCCCGAGGAACTGATGGCTGGGGAAGGCCAGATCGGAGACTCTTCCCGTCTCCGGGAAGTCATGATGAACAGCTCTGTTGGTAGGAGAGGCATTTTTCAGTGGTTACTTGGGCAGGTCCAGAGGACAGAGCTGTCCTGTGTGGCCTCCACGTCTCATTTCAGAGGCGAGGGTCTCTCCTACAACAAGGAACAAGTGAGCGGAAAAGCCTCTAGGGGGCACTAGAGACCAGGAGGAGAACTTGTTGACACTCACTGGTTTGGTTTGGTTTTTTTCCCCAGGGTGAAAATGGCCTCCCAGAGAGTCTGAAGCAACTTAAAGTAAATGGCACACCATGGAAGGGATTAGAATATTCTGCAGATTTGTGGGTGAGGAGCTTGAGCTTCCGAAGTCCACCCTTCCAAGAATCCTGAGGTACCAACATGAGTTGCTTCAGTTCCACATAACCTCAATTTGAAGGGAAACACATGGTGGGGCGGAATGAGAAGTGGCGAGCAGGCAGCTAGCCAAGACTTGAGGAGAAAACCCCGACCCGCCAAGCCTCTCTCCATCTGCCTCAGGGCCTCACAGCGGCGAATGGACCCCAAGGGCCCCGTCATCTCCCGAAGTGCGGGGCGGAGGCCGCGCAGAGCAGGCCCTAGTTCACTGGTCCGCCGGGAGCGGAGGGGAGAGGGGGGACCCCCCCACACACAGCCCAGCAGGAGCTGCGCCTCCCCGGCCAGGCCCCCCCTCTTGGCCACCCCCATGCCTCTCGCTACCAAGAGTGGCTCCGAAAGCACTTCCAAGGGACCCAGATCCCCGACGGAGGGAGAAGGGTGCCAGGGAGAATTATGCTCACCAAGGTGTCACCAAAAACCATCGAGCCTGGCTGAAGAGAAGTGGCCACTCGGCACCCCACCCACCCAAATAGGGAAATGGCCACTCTGCAAATCAAATAGAGGGGGAAAGGGGCAATTACGCGAGTAAGACAGAAAGTGCAACTCTGCAAATAACACCGAACCTGAGACAGAGAGGAGAGAGGACACTTACTTCTGCCATCCGCCCCCCACCCCCGGCAGGTCCGGGCTCCCGCCAAAGTGCTCGTCAAGGGCGACATGCCCGCTGAGGAGAGAGACCACCCGCCGCAGACCAGGAACCGGCACCAAGCGGAGGAAGATGGAGAGCGGGCGGACGGGCAGGGGGCGGCAGAGAAGGGCGCAGGCGGCTAAGGCCGAGCAGAGCCAAGTCAGTCACATGGCAGAGATACCCCACTCCGGCACCGCGGCCGGAGACTGGAGCATCGCCCTGGGCAAATGGTCAAGCACGGTAGCAGGGCTGTGGGTGTCACATTTAAGGGGGCACCCCAACACTGTGTCATCAAGACGAATGCTAGTGTAACAACTTCAGATCTCTGATGGGCTAAATATTCAACATGTTAAATAAAGACAGAATCCAAGCCTGCAGTCCTGAGGCACCGCCCCACTCGCCTCACCCTGATCGCGGCTCTGGTTCCAATAAAACTTTATTCACCACAAACAGGCAACTGGCTTGCAGGCTGGAGTTGGCCAGTTTGATTTTTTTTTTAATAGAACATTAAAATATTGTTTATCTTGAGGGGCACCCGGGTGGCTCAGTCCTTAAGCGTCTGCCTTCGGCTCGGGTCATGGTCCCAGGGTCCTGGGATCGAGCCCGGCATCGGGCTCCCTGCTCGGCAGGAAGCCTGCTTCTCCCTCTCCCACTCCCCCTGCTCGTGTTCCCTCTCTCACTGTATCTGTCTGTCAAATAAATAAAAGCTTTAAAAAAATAAAATAAAATATTGTTTATCTTGATTATGGAGCAAATTTTGGGCATCCTCCCTTCCTTAAATTTTGCCCCCAAATGAGTGCCTTAACTCTCCTCACCCTGGCCTCAGCCCTGCACTGCGGAAAGGATCTGCGATCACGTTGGCACGCTCTGAAAAACGACTCACAGCCATTCATCTTGGGCAGAGACTCATCTGTTGGAAAGTTCTGGCCTTGAAACTGAAGCTTCTCATCAGTTATTTGGCGTTCTACCCTTGAATATGAAATAACAGTCAGTACCCATCACCTGAGCAATTCACCTGGCATGTGAGAAAGCATCACAAGCAAAAAGCAAAAAAAAAAAAAAAAAAAAAAAAAAATCAGACACAGCGATTGATAGAATGAGGCGTCTGACACCCAGGACAGTGGTTTATGTTTCTTTTCTTAATGCAGGTCCCATCTTGCACAGATTCTCAGTCCCCTCTCTGCAAGTCTGAAATCCTAAAAAATCTGAGCACCAGAAGACTTTGTTTTTTTATAACTTATTTGGCAGCAAAACCTGACCTGAAAGGACCTAAGGCTGCCATAACCGGTATTTAGCTATTAGCGTGAGCATTCTTGTTTCACGGCAGAAACAGCCGTGTTGCATGACCTGGACCCACTGAAAGTGTTTTGTAATGTATCATGCATGCACCATATCATCTTGCTAAAATATGAATTCTGAACTCTGACGCCACGCTGGCCCACAGGTTTCAGGTAAGGGATTGTGGATCAATACTTAAATCTCCTGGGGGGCCCGCGTGGCGCAGTCAGTTAAGCGTCCAACGCTTGGTTTCGGCTCAGGTCATGATCTCAGGGTCGTGAGTTCGAGCCCCACGTCGGGCTCTGTGCTCAGCACGGAGTCGGCTTGGCCCTCTCCCTCTGCTCCTCCCCCTGCTCGCATGAGTGCCCATGGTCGTGCTCTCACTCTATCTATGTATCTATCTAAAATAAATACATTTTTTAAAATACTTAAATCTCCTTCACTGGGGACCTATTAGCAATTCCTGAATTTTCCTCGGCACATCTGGTAAATCAGAAAATAGAATGTGGTTGTCAACAGGGCCAAGTTACGACTTTCAAGGGCCCAAGAGCACTTTGGCCTTTGTCGGCCTCTTCTTCCATTAAAAAACAATAATAATATATATATATATATATATATATATATATATATATATAATTCTCTTTTACTACCTCATTGGCATATAGACAGACACAATCTGGGCTGGATTATATTATTTTCCTGAGTTTAAAGAAAACGAAACCTTTCCCAAAAGTGTCACGGGCCCTAGGCCCTGTGCCTTCTAAGAAAAGAAGAGCTCTCTAAAGAGGAGCCAGCCCCGGTTGTCCATGGTGTCACCCTGGGGCTCAGATCACAGGAGCAAGGTGAGGAGATAGCTGCAGGCAGAAAGAGAAGTATTAGAACAGGAGTGACCGAGGTGGAGGGCAAGGAGAGTGTTGCGGGTTCAGTTGTAACCCCCCAAAAAGACGTGCTGAACCTCTAACCTCTGTACCTGTGAGTATGACCTGCTTTGGAAGTAGGGTCTTTAGCAATGGAATCGAGTCAAAGTGAGGTCATGCCGCGTGAGGGTGCCCCCTAGTCCAGCGCCTGATGTCCTTAGGAGAAGAGGGAAGTTTGTAAGGAACACGGAGGGCTGCCGGCCACCGCCAAGAGCCAGGAGAAGGGCCTGGAACGTTTCCCTCTGAGCCGCCAAGAAGCAACCGACCCTGCCGATAACCCCCGGCGTTTGGACTTCTGGCCTCCAGAATGGTGAGAGGACACAGTTCTGTTGTTTTGAGCCACCGAGTTTGTGGTGCCTGAAAGAGTGAGGACGGGCAGCGGGGACTGAGAGCAGCCGGTGGGACCCACTGCCCAGACAAGGCCCAGCCGCCCGAAGAAGCCCTTGTCCAGACATGCCAGGGAGCTCCCTGCCTAGAAAGCTCCCTGAGGATGGCTGGGTCTGCATGGCCTGGATCTCTCACTGGGTGTTGCCTGGGAACACCCAGAAAAACTCAGGACCCGTTTCGTTAAAGAAAGCATATGAATCTCACACACACACACGCACACGCACACACACACACACACACAGAAATCTGCTTAACTTCCCCTCCCTGCCAAAGACCGCTGTTGCCAGCTATACAGGAAACGATTTCACAACTGTTTTCCTATTTTCCGTGCATACTCTGTTCTTTGGTTGGGTCCGTGGCGCACGGTAGACGAGCTCTCACTTCGGGCTCTGAAGGACCCAAACAGCCCAACGAGAACAACCCACCCTAGTCCTCCCTCAAATCTTCCTTCTCTGCTTGGACGCCAATGGACACCAAAAACAGTTTTCAAAGACCAGGGCAGTTTGAAGAAGGGTTCAGAAAAGTCTGCCTTGGCTAAGGACACCGTGAGGGGCCACCCCCAGAACCCCGCCCGCGGGGTGAGGGACCATGCTGGGCACAAAGGGAGTACCCCCACTGGGCGATGCTAACCTCAATCCCACACGTTTTCCTACACAATTTCACAATCTTGGGCAAAAACCGTCTGCGGGGCGCTTGGGGGTGGGGGATGGGGGCAGAGCCTGCCTTCCTGAAATAAAACAGCTTTTTATCTTTCCACATCCCCTTCCTAAGCTGCAAACGGCCTTTCTGCAATGATGCCTCCTTCCTTCTCCCTCTTCAAAGGCTTCCTTTGCCTCAGACCATCTCCCGAGCTGCACCCCCCTTTCTCAGGATGGGTCCCCCTGATAACCCCTAACGCTAAAGGGTCAAGAGAACCTATTGATTATAAAACATGATTAATCCTCCCAGTTGAATTACTTAGCTGTTTGGCTATGATGTGGCGTTCAACCAGATCTGAATTTTTGCCAGACTGGATATATTTCTAATTTTCATGGGTTCTGATTCATTTGCAGTTGACTGGTGACCACGGAGACATTACGAAAGTAAATTAATAAAGAAGCGGTTGACAGGATTTGTCACCTTAGAGGAAGCTTAAAATTAATCAATAGATATGTTATCCATCCCAAATCTGATGGATTCACTAACGGCTTTGGAAGAGAAAAGAAACCACTACCACATTAAATGCTCATGTCAATGAAGACATGAATCCTGATTTCCTATACATAGAAATATGACAAATCATGCTATTTGAATTCCCAGAAATACAGTAGGGAGCACTTGGTGAGTGCTTTACCAGGAAGCAAACACTGGGACAAGTGCAAGTCACACATTTCTGTATGTAATCCTCATAAAAATCAATGCAGTGGGTGCTACTCTAAGCCCCCATTTTATAGATGGGGAACCTGAGGCTCAGAGAGGCTAATTTACCCGGGGTCACTCAAATGGTAGGTGACAGAGCTGCAACTGAGCCTAGAGATCCCCGAGGAGTTAGCAAATTGGTAGTTCTAGAAGCAAGCACCTGGTTGGCAATGGTCTGGTTTCGACGATCTGCAGAGACCTCATAGCCACGCCTGGAACGTTCAGGATTCAAATGCCAGGGGTGGATTATCTACCTTGCCTTTCTGCACTGATCCGTCTACCACCAGGCACTTCCAGACGTCTGTAATTCCACAGAACAACTGGAAACCCACTGACTGTAGACATACGCACCCACCAGGAGTGATCTGTAACCTTCTGGAAAGTCAGCACAGCCCGTACTTGCTAATGCTAACCCAGAACCAACGGGTTATTGCATTCAGATTTACTCTGTGTTCATAGCCCCGGAAGAGTCATAAATTGGAGATAAAGAATTTAAAAAACAACAAATCCCTCAGCTCTGCTTAATAACTAGGCTGAAGTCAAGACATTCCACTGGAATGATGATCCCCTCAATGGACTCTGGAGGTGACCCTAAGATGCCCTTACAAATAATCTCCAACTGACTTGCAAAGACTAACCATGAGTAACGTCATCCTCCCCCATGCACATGCCCTGATGTTCCTTAAGTCTAGATTTTCCACGTCACCACCCCCCACCACCCCCCACCGTGCAGTGTTGAGGATTGCTACACGGCAGGATGAGAAGCAGCCCCTGGAGAAGAATGAGTGTCAGCCCCTGCCCTCGCCCTGAACCACAGCCTGGGCTTTTCAGATAAGCACACTCGGAGCCTTTATTTCACTTTCTGAGATCCAAGCAAGGGGCTAATGAGGGAGCTTCGGGTCTTCCTGGGACCTTCTCACCCCCTACGAAAGGACTGTGCTCTTTAAGCCAAGGACCAAAAGAGCTGTTGGGGTGCTGTTCTAAGGCCGTGGCTCCTGGGCTCACCTTGAGAGAGCTCTGAGGTTGAGAAGCTACGAACAGCCAGGCCCAGCCCCCGACATTCTGATTTCATCGGCCAGGGGCCCACGAGGTCCTTGACCTCTCCCTATATCACCAGTGGGAGGGAGGGAGGCAGGGCACCCTTCCAGGCTTAGTTTGATTTTGTTATTCCTCTATTTTCACTTTCTTATAATACAATTATATTGGCTGTGGCTCCCACAGCAGCTTCACGTGCCAAGTAGAAATCGGATAACTTCAACCCCAATTCCACACATGTCAGTGGCCCCGTTGGGCCGTTGCAGTCTGTTTATAAAGCATCATAAAACTCCGGTACAGACTGAATTTCCTTTCAAGATCTCAAACGGGCATCACATGCATTTCAAAACTAACTTCATTCGGCCATCGAAAAGAATGAAATCTTGCCATTTGCAATCATGTGGATGGAGTTAGACAGTATAATGTTAAGCGAAGTAAGTCAGAGAAAGACAAATACCGTATGATCTCACTCATTTGTGAAATTTAAGAAACAAAACACATGAGCAAAGGGGGTGAGGAAAGAGAGCGAGGCAAACCAAGGAACAGACTCTTAACTCTAGAGAACACACTGATGGTGATGGGGGGGGGGCAGGTGATGCGGATGAAGGAATACATTTGTGATGAGCACTGCGTGTTGTACGGAAGTGTTGAATCACTGTATTGTACACCTGAAATTAATATTACAGTCTGTTGACTAGCTGGAAATAAAATTAAAACTTTAAAAAAAAGAAAAAAGAAAGAAAATTCACCTCAAAAACTTAAATATACACTAAATGGCTGTAAAAATAAATAACTCCAAGAACTCTACTAAGCACTGGATGAGCATGGAAACAAGATAAGGTACATTTTGGATGAGATTCTCTTGAAACCAGACTTTTCTTTTTTTCTTTTTTTAAAGATTTTATTTATTTGACAGAGAGAGAGAGACAGCGAGAGAGGGAACACAAGCAGGGGGAGTGGGAGAGGGAGAAGCAGGCTTCCCGCTGAGCAGGGAGCTTGACGCGGGGCTCGATCCCAGGACCCTGGGATCATGACCTGAGCCAAGGGCAGATGCTTAACGACTGAGCCACCCAGGCGCCCCAAAACCAGACTTTTCAACTGCTCTCAAATCTCACCAAATTTTTTAGAAAACATCACTTCTTAAAACTGTAAAGTTTGGTTTTCAATCTGACGGTTCTCAACAGTAACAAAAACGGATCACCTGCTATGTCTAAACACTATAGAATACAATTGTAGAAATGGTAACATGTTCACTTAAAAAATCCCCGAACAAGAAAAGTAGCAAATAATTTTGAACACTAAGCGCCTAGGAGTATATTAATTTCAGGCTTTGCCTAGGCCCTAGCAAGTGACTGGAACATGTGAGATGAGAGTTTGTCCTTTTTTTTGTAGAGTTAGCAAAGGAAAAACACTTCCGCCACTCACTTCACTTCCAACCCTTTGGTTCTAGAAGAGAATATTGTTTCTGGCAGGACCAGAGAGTAATAGTCAGCTCCTAACTTGGAATTTGCTCATTCTCCTGTTCAAATTAGTAAGACCACAGCATTTGATTTTTAACATCTACTACCTGTCACTGAGAGTTGCTTCAATACTTAACCTTTTTATACTTACTGGCCCCATTCAGCCCTTTCTGTGTTCACACCATTTGCCACCAAACCATATTTCGGAGTCAGTCAGAAATCATGTATTTTGTAGGAAAGCTGTGTTAAGAGAATAGAAGTGGCTTACCGGGCTCTCTCGTCGTCCTAATTTCTCATTCGGTCACCTGCAGCACTGGGGAGGGCCACCGTCTGTCAGTAGGCACCCTCAGGAGAAAGAAACTGGCCAACTTCCTGAACTTGGCAGCTTTACCATCAGCAGAACCTAGCACACGGTTTGCAGAAGTTTATGTGGGAAGAAGGGAACTTGTGATTTCTTAAGTGTTGCCAAATCATTTCTTGACTGTGCTTTAAAATTTCAAAACTGAAATTCAGGGGGAGAAAGTTATTTATAAAATGATTTAAATGAATGATACAAATACAACACATATGGGGTTGTGTGTGTGTGTGTGTGTGTGTGTGTGTGAATTTGTGTATATTTGGGTGTATGTGTGTGTGTAGTGGGGGTAGGAGGAGATGGCTGCAGGATCCTCATCAAAATGTTAACATGGGTTTGTTCTGGAGAGCAGGATCAAGGGAAAAGGAGGGAGAGAAACAGGGACATTTTTTCTTAGACTTAGAAAACTTTGGTGTGTTTTTGTAAACTTTACCACACATTTGAAGTCAGTGTAGGATTGCCCAAACTCATCTTTTGTTATATAATGCAGCGAAATAACATTTGCATTGCTCCATCTGTGTTCCACACGTTTCCAAGACAGCACAGAGCAAGGTGGGTGTGGGTCCCCCACGAGGTGTGGTGCAGAGAAGGAGTCTCACCTCCAGTGTCCCCGCAGTTCAGCCAGCACCTAGCCCATGGTAGAAGCTCAATAAACATCCAGTGAATGAGTGAGTGAGTGACTGGATGAGCATGGGCGTTCGTGAGGCAGGAAACGTTAATTTCTTGATTCTGTCAGACAAGTGAACAGGATTTGGGGCTCTCAGAGCCCCTCCAAAGGTCTAACTATGCACAGGGGCCAGCAAACTGCAGCATGTTGGCCAAATCCAGCCCCGGGGTGGGGGGGATGGGGGTGAAGAATAATTTTTACAAATAAACATTTGCAATCAATCTGATGATAAGGAACATTAACCTTAAACTTCAGTTACACAGAAAGTGATCATCCCCCAAAAGAATTCCATTCTTGTCATTATTAGGCCTATGTTACAAAAAAGTGCACTCGGTTATTATATTTTGAATTTTATCAATTAAATAATCGTGCAATGTGTTTTTCTCTTATTATGTAAGTACCTACATCATGTCTTTAATGTGCCTCTTGGCCCACAGAGTCTAAAATATTTACTTTCCCGAAAGCATTGGCTGACCCCTGACCAAGAGAGTCATTTGGAATGGGATAGTATGTGCTTCATCTTGCCTGACACTGGGGACAGGGTGGGGCAGGGGTGATATTTTCGTGTGCGCATGTGCGCGCGCGCGCGCGCACACACACACACATTGTATCATTATTATTCCCCCCTCCCAGGGTTCCCATGACACCAGGGAACACAGACTGTGGCTTCATGGGCTCCCCCGAAGCCTTCATGATAGTGAGCTCAGGGATCTCATCTACCTGCCACCAGTCTCTTGGCTTCCCTTGAACCATTTGCTCCAAAATAAAGTTTGAAAAAGTAAGTAAAGGGGCGCCTGGGTGGCTCAGTTGATTAAGCATCTGCCTTTGGCTCAGGTCATGATCCCAGGGTCCTGAGATCACTTTGTTTCAGGCTCCCTGCTCAGTGGGGAGTCGGCTTCTCCCTCTCCCTCTGCCCCCTCCCCCTCAATTGTGCTCTATCATTCACTCTCTCTCTCAAATAAATCAATAAAAGCTTAAAAAAAAAAGAAGAAGAAGTAAAAATGACTGCCAGTAGTGGGCTGAACTTCAGGCTGGATTGCTGGCCAGCCTTTCTAGAAAAGCCAGACACACATGCCCTGGCTCCCCGGCCACAAAGTGTCAGCCGATCACAGACCAGTCAACTGGGCTCCCGTCAAGCACGGCGCACGGTTGGGTGATACTCACGCCCAGTCTGGTCAGTGCCTGCGCCTGGCAAGCTCGGGAACATGGGCCACTTACTCAAATCAAGTGAACCGTCGCAGGTGTTTCCACCCAACCGGTAACCATGAAAGAGGACAATGACATTGACACCAGGGCAGGACAGTCACTGCAAACCGGAAGCTTAGTCCCATGTGGAAAGTGGCCAGAGGAGCGGGCCCTCTGCCTGAGCCCCAAACCTGGCCCTCAGTGGCCAGGCCCACTTTCCCTGCCTTGCCCTGCGTGGGTCCAAAGTCTCGGCCCCCCCTTCCTTGTTCTTCCCTTTGCCCCCCATGCTGACACAGGTCTTTATTTCAAAATGGAGATGATCTGTCGTTAAGTGCTCCAGTCAGGCAACAGCACGTCCCAGATGAACCTCCCTGAGCCTCAGTTTTCCCATCTCTCAAACGG
Source organism: Neomonachus schauinslandi (assembly GCF_002201575.2). Taxonomy (NCBI): domain Eukaryota; kingdom Metazoa; phylum Chordata; class Mammalia; order Carnivora; family Phocidae; genus Neomonachus; species Neomonachus schauinslandi. The sequence continues at coordinate 117,107,730 of NC_058419.1, forward strand.
GGGTAAAAACACCAGATCTTCTTCCTATGGTGGCTTTGAGGATTAAGCCAGGCTCGTGGAACCCTTAGGACAGTACCTGGCACAGAGTAAACCCTCCCCAAGTACAGTCAGTGTCATCACTACTCCTTCGTCCTGGGCTTCTCGCTCCCCTGGGCTGTTGCCCACAGCGGGCCAAGGGAGCCACGGTCGGGGTGCTGGCCGCGCCCCTCTCCCTCTGGCGTCAGTGGGCACCTGAGCAGTCCCAGGGCAGCGGATGGCTTCTGCACATCCAGGCCACAGCGAAGTGCCACACAGGGAAATCCCGTGGAGCCCTGGAGAAGGCTCAAGACCTAGGACAGCACCAGGTACCTGCCATCAGTTGTGTGTCCGAAAAAAATCAACATGGCTACAGTGGGAGGAGTCATGGAAAAGAACCCTTGAAAAGCAGTGGATTTGGATGAAGACATGCACAAGAGGATTCCTCTACACAAAGGCCGATCTGATGTGAGTCCATCCTGGCTTGAAATTGAGGTGCAGAGCTCCTGAGGGCACGGCTGCCATGGGCCAACGTCTGGGAGCCCCACTGCAGCTTCTCAGGGCGCCTCCAGGCCCGCGGCCCCTCCCTGGTCAGCGCACACACCGGTAACGTGGGCCGCACGTAGCAGCTACTGTCCATCTCATGGCCCTCCCGCACCTGTTCCCACAATTCCATAGCTTTTCCCCTACTCCCCCTCCCTCCCTCACTCCCGAGTCCCTTAACCCACCCTCCAGAGCACTCTGTTAGCACTCAGACTTACACCTGCTCCATTATGCTCCTTCCCAACCAGTTCTTCTCCATTTGTACTATTATTTCTCATTTCAAACAAAAGCTTAAAGTGTTAGTCTATACAATACCTCAATACCCATCAGAAAATGGCAGCACTCTGGATGAAAAAGTTAGCTAAAGGCACTCTTCCTATGGCCTATATAGCCCCAGATCAGGGCACAGAGCTAGGTATGAAGAGGGAGGGCTGGATTACAGCCTCACTTGCTCATATGGCCAACTACTCTTGAGCAGTGGACAACCTGCGCAACTGTACATGGTGGCTCACCTAAACCAAATTGAAGCCTATTTCAGCATCATAAATAGAACTGTCTCCTTTCAACAGCACATCTGACCGCACAAGCAGGGCCAAGGCAAGGTCTTGCAATCCTCCACAAATTCCCTTCTTGAGGCAGTCCCAGGTTGCAGACCAGTTATCTGAAAATCTGGGTCTTTCCATCCATTGCAACGCATTCCTGTGTTTCCTGAAGCCAGTGTCTCAAATAATGGGCCAAAACACCACAAAAAGCCATCGCCCTTGAGAGCTGGAAGGGCCACCTTATTTCAGGGCTGTGGAAACTGAAAGCAAAGGTCAGGAGGGCAGTAGCGGTAGAAAGGAGTATGGGAACCCACCACCCCACTTCTGCTCTGTGTGCTTTCAACTTCTCCCTTCACGAATGCCCTAAGTGAAAAGCCAGACAGGATCAAGCCTCCCATCCACGTTTTGAGAAGAGGATGAGGGTGAGTTTTCTGGCTCCCACCAACTCTGTGTTCTTACTCCCTACCTCTTCTGCTAACAGCTCATCATCATCATAAAATTTCTCTCTCCGGTGACGCACTGCGTGTGTGCTGACGTCCCTTCTGCCTGTTCCTGGTCCACCAAAGCCAATTCAGGTGTTGACAGGGGTTCCCAGGCCAAAAGGGATTAGGGAGACAGAAAGGCCTCATAAGACATTTCCCAGTGAGAGTCCTCCCCCCACCCCCCGACCTCCCTCCGGTGGGAAGGGGGCTCTGAGGCGGTCACTGCTTCAGGGAAGGGTCGGCGCCACAGGACCCGAGAAAAGAGCAGTTGCAAAAGTTGCAGTTGAGTTCTAGATGTTTGAAATATATGAAACCACACATAAAACGGCATTTCCTTTCCCTGGACCAGGTTTAATTTATCCAGCCTGAGGAGGAGGGGATGGTCAGAGAGGAGCCTGACAGGGAGAGAGAGACATGCCAGCTGGGTCTCAGACAAGGGCCTGGCCTGTGCTAAGTTCAAGAGGAAACTCAGAAGCCGCAGATAAGTTTTGGGAATGAGGAGCAGGGGAAGCAGTGTCTGGAACTTTCCTCACTACCTGAGAGCGGTGGGGAGGACGGAGGCAAAGGAGGCCTGACACGGCTGTGCCCTGGTTTGCTCTAAACCCCACAGCATCGTGGAGGGAAAGGCTTCCGAGAGGGGAGTGAAAGCTGGCGTGACACAGTGGGAGGCTTTCAAGGTCAGGTGGTGGGGACAGAGCGAAGGAGGGGCCACAGTTGAAGGAGTTGGGTGATGAAGCGAGACCATCCTGTGTGATTGTTCCATTGAGCCTGCAGTCACATGGAAAGGTGTTTATAGCTTGTAAAGCTTTAAGCCTTAGCCATCCTTATCCATGACTAAAGAGGGGGGTGGCGAGGGGGTGAGGGGGTTTTTTAGAAAGTTAAGATATAAAGGGGCTCGGTCAAAAATAGAGCTTATGGCCAGGGGCGGGGGGGAGGGGTGGGGGGAGCAGGACAGAAAGAACCACGCGGCAATGGGTTGGTTGGAGACATCAGTGGGAACCCATATTTAGCTTAATAGATACTGATGGACAAAGGGAAAAAGAATTTTGTTGCTAACAGGTATCCCTGGTATGATGTGTCAAGAATGGCACTTCAGGGGCGCCTGGGTGGCTCAGTCGTTAAGTGTCTGCCTTCGGCTCAGGTCATGATCTCAGGGTGCTGGGATCGAGCCCTGCATTGGGCTCCCTGCTCCGTGGGAAGCCTGCTTCTCCCTCTCCCACTCCCCCTGCTTGTGTTCCCTCTCTCGCTGTGTGTCTCTCTCTCTGTCAAATAAATAAATAAAAATCTTTAAAAAAAAAAAGAATGGCACTTCACCTCTGTGGTTCTTCCTCCTCAAAACCCATAACCCCGGTCTCATCATGAGAAAAACATCGGAAAAACCCAAATTGTGGGGTACTCTACAAAATCCCTGACCAGTAATCTTCAAAACTGTCAAGGTCATCAAAAACAAGGAAAATCTGAGTGACTGTCACAGCTCACAGGAGCCTAAGGAGATGTGCTGACTACATGGAATAAGGTATTCTGAGCGTTAGGGGAAAACTCATGAAACCCAAAGAAAGTATGGGGTTTAACTAATAATAACGTATCAACAAATGTAGCATAGTAATAGAAGATACTAACAACAGGGGCAACTGGGTGCCGGCTCTAAGGAACTCTCTGTATTCTCTTTGCAACTGTTTTGTAAATCCACAACCAGTCTAAAATAAGAGATTCGTTTAAACACTAAAAAGAAAAATGACTATATAAACTGAGCTAGGTTAAGATTCTCTGTATATGCATATGGGTGTAAAGATATATAAAATCAAAGGTGAATGTTCCCACTTGAAACAATGCAAGAAGACAAACAGCTTTTTCCAAAGAAAAGCAGAGGCAGAAGGTGTGGACATTCGTGATGTGTTGTTTCCCCTCCAAAGATACTTGATGTGACTTTGTAATTTAGAAAGAAAAAAAAATTAGGACAAACCCAAATGTTGATCAATAGGAGGCATCAGTAAGTAAAATGTTACATCCGCACAAAGAGTACTACGGGGGGGTGGGAAGCAGAGGGCAGATCCACAGATCCAAAACAGAGGGCTGGGTGGATAAACAAGACCGTTCCAACTCCCCAAGGGCAGCCCCCTTCCGACCCAGTCCTCCGTCTCCCCTCCCAAGTGCCATGCACAGTGCCCCCATGTCACCCCTCCATCCAAACTTGGCTCCCTTCTGGGACTCCTCCAAGACTCAGTTTGGACTCCATCAACTCCAAGTGGCCTCGTCTAAACTGCACCCCCCACCCCAGCCGGCGGGGCCTCATGCTCTGCACTCCCAAAGGGCCAAGCCATCCTCTGTTGCCCTTTTTCCAAAGTCTCAGCATACGTTCACTGATTAGTGAGTGTCCCTGAGGACAGGGACTTCATCACTGTATCCTCATGCACCCAGCCCAGGGGCTGTAGCATAGTGGCAAGCTCAGTCGATGTTTCTGGAATGAAGGGAGGGAGAGTCGGAGAAGAAAGGAAGGGCTCCCCAAGCCGTAGCTGAGCCTCAGTAGATTGGCCCTTCCGAACTTGCTCACCTCTCCCAGGAACCCCTGATGGAGGGGCTGTGGTTGTGCTCAGTTTTTATAGGAGGGAACTAAAGCACAAAGAGGTTGAAAAAGTCAGGTTACTCCGGCTCCAGAACTGTGCCCTTGACCACTACCGGATATTCCACCAACAGAAAGGATCCCGGGGACCTATAAAAAGTCACCTAATTTGGCAAACAGAAGCTGACCCGCGACATTCGACAAAGTCGTTTTGAGAGCAGAAGACTCAAAAGCCAGTTTAGAAGGGGTTTCACAGCAGCAGGCGAGGCAATCAGACCCGGTCACCGGGCCCACGTAGCAGCGAGCCCGGCACACCGCGGAAGCTTCCCAAAGGAGGGCACGGGCTACCAGCATCTCGGCCGGAGCGCCCATCATCAGCAGGGCCCCAGAGGGCGGCGATGTGAGCTTCTCTGCAATCTAGAGCCCAGCTCTTGCCAACTCTCCCTCTCCGTATGCTCAGACCTCAGCCCTGCTCCTGAGTTCACGCGACCGCCCTCGCCCGGTCCTGACTCTGCAGCCTTCTTCACCTGCCCCCCTGCGCCCCACTTTGGAGAGTCACGGGAGCTTGCCTTCGGTGAGCCGGTGCGCTCTCGGCCCCCCACTCTGCCGGCCCGCAGAGCAAGTAGGCGTCCTCCACACCCCTCCTGGCTTCCCGGGCACCCCTCCAAGGCTCTCCCCATCTACGGCCCACATTCAGCTTTGGTGGGGGTTACGGTTTCCACTTTCAGAGGAGGAAGCTGGCTTGCAAAGGTTCAGTAATTTGCCCACATGAACCGACAGCTCTGCAGCACTTGTCACATCCTGCCCTACACTCGATGTTCCCGGGTCCATTTTCCACTCTGCCAGACTGCAAACCTTTTAAGTCCGAGAGCTGTTTTATTCACCCAGCACGGCCCCAGTGCCCGTATCAGTTGATAAATGTTGGGGAAAAATGGAAGGGAGACACAGAGGATTAGATCGGTAAAATTAAGGGAAGTCATATATATATACACACATATATATACATATTTATATATATACACACATTTATATATATATATAAATCTTTCCTGATTATAATATTACCACAGAGTTCTAAACATTCAGATTCAGGAATGTATAACATAGAAGCTGAAAGCCCTCCAAATTCCACCCGTCAAAGAAAACCAGTAGTAACAATTTGGTGTATGATCTTGAAGATACTCCCTCTGCATATATGACCTGGCATTACAAGCAATTCCTTTTGCTTTTTTTTTTTTTTTTTTTTAAGATTTTATTTATTTGACGGAGAGAGACACAGCGAGAGAGGGAACACAAGCAGGGGGAGTGGGAGAGGGAGAAGCAGGCTCCCCGCCGAGCAGGGAGCCCGATGCGGGGGCTCGATCCCAGGACCCTGGGACGGTGACCTGAGCCGAAGGCAGAGGCTTAACGACTGAGCCACCCAGGCGCCCCGCGTTACAAGCAATTCTTTTGCAAAACTGGGATCAGACGACGAGTAACTACTCTGTACCATTTTTTCCACCTAGCCTTGTTTTGAATTTGTAGTTCTGTCTTATTATCATTTTTAATGGCTCTGCCGTGCACAGTGTACGGATGTAACATTTTACTTAACGAATCTCCCATTGATTGACATTTGGATTTTGCCTATTTTTTTTTTTTAATTACAAACAATGCCACAACCAACATCTTTGTAAGGAAAGTAACAGAACCATGTTCCGGGAAGACGAAACGCCTGCAGAGCGGAAAAGCGTGTTTGTACAACACACGGGCTATACCTGATGGAACAGGTTTTCCAAGTCGGCAAAAGTCATCGAGCCCAGAGCAGGCTGGGCGGGGTTTTCACTTTCCAAGGGGAAGGAACCCCTATGGGAGGCCCACCTCTCCTTGAGGAATAAGATAGGCATCTTGGTGGACGGGCTCTTTGCGGGGAGAATCTCATTTTTGTGCGATGGTGCGGAAGACCGTGACACCAAACATTCTGGTGTGGAGGGGAAGGCATTGGACAAAGTGCATGTCGGGGAGCCTCTGATGTCTTTGGGATGTAGGCGGTCAGGTTGGATACTTGGGGATGAGAGCGTCTGCTGGGGGGGAGGGGGTCAATACCAGAGCCTGAAAACATGCGGGAAGATTTGGGGAACAGCCAATTAATTCAAATAGGAGGGCATTCTGAAAACTGGAGAACAGTCTGTTAGGTTGGAGGCCCAGGGCTCCAGTGGAGAGGAAGACTCCATAAAGTCTTCCCCTGATTCCTCACCATCTCAAGTACCTCTTCCCCTCCCCCCACCCCCAACATGTTTTCTTTTCTCTTCCCTTCGAATTCGCTTTTTCCAGTCTCCAACTCTCTTACAGTGGTGTTCTTAGAGTTGGAGAAAACCATTTTTGCTTCTTCCTTTCTGCATCTGCACCCCAGGGGACTGCAGAAAGGCCTTCAAGGTCAGAAATTACTTCTGGAAGATCCAGCCAAGGGCAAGGGTGTTAATAACCATCCTGCCACCAGGTGGCGCTCCCAGCCCAATATTTCGGATTTCCTGACTAGCAGGCCCAGTCATTTGTGTGTGATAATGTATACAGGAGTATGAAAATTTAAATCACTGTAAAAGTTCATACAAATCTGCACGTGTATAAAGGCTTTATTCCTAGTTTGGGGGCAGTTTCAGTGAAGGCAGCGCAAGTTTCTAAATAAAAAGAATTGATATTCACGATTTGGCCTATGGGTCTCAAAAGGATTTGAGATTTAAGAAATGCAAACACTGCAAAACAAGAAACTTTTGCTCCCCCGTTTGGGAATAGGTAGAGAATTCTAACTAAGCGATGAGCTAGAGAAGGCTTAATTTTATAAATTTTAAGTGATAGGAAATCAAGCTCAGACTTCCCAATGCATATTCTAAGTCCACTTACTGAGTTTGATTTTGAGAAAACAAAACCAGATTTAGGCAGGAAATGTAGCCAGGTGGAAAACGCTCACGTAGTTGAACGCATGGCTAGTGTATGTGGTGTGAATGTCTACCCCCTGCGATGTGCAGAAAGAAACACTGATTTTCTAGGACTCAGTTTCTCTTCCATCTCTGAGCTTCACCCTACCCGACTCTCCCGAAGCCTAAGTCAGCCTTGGGGAGGCCTGGGGGAGCCATGCCTCCCAGGGCTTGCGCGCAGTTCCCGGGTGTGATGTAGTAGTTTCAGAGAGGTGTGCGCACGCGCGCGTGTGCATGCACCATCCATTTCATAATCATTATGCACATGAAGTTGGCACATTCCCTCTTTTCTCAGAATGAACAACGGGCCTCCCTGGCCTGCCTCTTCCCTTCCCTCTTCAAAACGGGTGGAGAAGCAGCTTTCTCCCCTTGCCCTTCCTGGAGACCCAGATGTCCTCGCGTCGCCTTACCTCCCCAACGTCCCCTATGATCCCCTAAGACCAGTAGGCCTCTAGAAGACAAAATCCAAATAACTTAGCCCACACATGTCCCCCAAGGCAACGTGCACAGAGCCGAAGGTCAGCTTGGATGGGAACAAAGGAAGAGGGGCAAAGGGAAAGAAAAGGTGACATTCTCAGCACCTAAAGTGGTACATATAAACTGTGCCCAGGGGACAGCTCTGTAAAGACGGGTCTTTAGATCACTTGGTAGGGGATCATCCGGCTCTTATTTAAAATGCAGCCATCAGGACTCAAACGTATGGACCCAGGAGCTCCAGGGCCGGGCCACCGAAGCCAGTGAAGTTTGGGGACCACTCAGGAGAGCACGGGTTTTCAAAGTGTGGTTCCCGACCCAGCAGCATTGGCATCCCGGGGGCCCGGCTTGTTAGAGATGCAAATTCTCGGGCTCAACTCCAGACCTACTGAATCAGAAACTGACGTGGGATCCACCAGCAGTGAGTTTTAATCAGCCCCTCGGGTGACTCTGCTGCGTGCTCAAGTCTGAGAAGAGGTTGTCATAGAGCAGTTATCCTGAAGCCGCCGTTCTCAACTTTGCCTGCATCCTGGACTCACCTGTGAGCTTTCACATCCAAAAGCCCTGGCTATCCCCCAGACCAGTTCAACCAAAGTCTGCGTACGTGGGGCCCAGGCATGGGGATTTTTAAAGCTCCCTAGGTAATTTCAAGGGGCAACCAAGGTTAAGAACCTACTAGGACAGGTGGGCGAGCCGATATCCAAATCTCTGTGACTGTCTCACAATGAATATGTCCTCCCTGCTGAGATACCCTGGTATTATCCCCAGCCTGAGAATCTCTGCGGTTACAACCCTCGTGATTCATGGGACAGAGTCATCTCCCACCTGTGTGTTTGCGTGGACTAAAGGCTTAAACGTAGGAACCGAAACCGTAAAACTCCTTAAAGGAAACATAAGGGGAAGGCTCTTTGACATTGGTCTTGGCAATGATTTTTTTTTTTAGCCAAAATCACAGGCAACAAAAACAGAAATCAACAAGTAGGAGCACATCAAACGAAAAAGCTTCTGCCCATTAAAGGAAACCATCAACAAAATGAAGAAGGCAGCCTACAGAATGGGAGAAAACATTTGCAAACCACAAATCTGGTTAGGGGTCAATATTTAAAATACAAAGGAACTCGTACAGCTCAACAGCAAAAACCAAACCAAAACCAAACAAAAAACAAGCAAAAAACCCACAACACAACAAAACAAAAAACCCAATTTCAAAAAATGGGCAAAGGAACTGAATAGACATGTTTCCAAAGAAGATACACAACCAGCCAATATATATATGGAAAGGTGCTCAACATCACTAATCACCAGAGAAATGCAAATCAAAATCACAATGAAGGACGGAGACATGTCCTTTTTGCCCTTCACCCCTTCCTGTGCTTCTCACGGCAGACAGAGTGACTTGTCATGTTGGCCACAGCTGGGAAATGGTCTCTGCTCCTGTTTGCTCCTGTCTCCTGGCTCTTCTTCTCTTGGGACCGTCTGCCCATAAGCAGAGTGTACCCTGTCTTTGCTTCCACTGCCCTAAATTAGCTCTGTATGGCAGGAAGTCCTCACTCTGGCTTGAAGGTTTGCATTTCTGTTTCTCGACCTATGCCTGGGTGGGTCACCTCAGCTGAGTCGGGGTGTTGGAGAGTCACAAGATGACAAGTCCAAGCTCTGGGCATCAAATTGGGCCAATGCTGGATCTGAGCCCCACCTGGCGCCAGTGTGTCTTGCTCAGCTGCCGAGAGATGTAAGTGACCTGGTCCCTCAGACACCAGCAATTCTGAAACCTGCAGACTTTCTGAGTGGAATTCGAAACGGCCAAGTGAGCTTCAGCAAGGCTGGGCGTGGTTCAACTTGGGCGACCAGCCCCTCTTATGGAGAGATTAAACCCTGCACATCACCGTCTCAGAAGAAAGCACTTTATATTTTTGGATATAAACCTTGATATGGTCTCTCTCAAGGAGGCTTTTTGAATAAAGTTTCATGAAAACAGGCTATATCAGGAAAAATGTAAACTCCCATGTGACAGTGAAGACCAATTATACCCAGAGTTAGGGCAAGTATCAGAATTCAGTTTTGATTCTTACAGATAAAGGACCATCGGGCACTTGGGTGGCTCAGTCGTTAAGCGTCTGCCTTCGGCTCAGGTCATGATCTCAGGGTCCTGGTCGAGCCCCACATCGGGCTCCCTGCTCCGCGGGGAGTCTGCTTCTCCCTCTCTCTCTGCCCTCTGCCTCCGCCCCTCCCTCTGCTCCTGCTCTTTCAAATAAATAAATAAAATCTTTAAAACAGAAAAAAAAGAACCATCACAGGGTTTCATGCAAGCCAACATTTGGCACTACTTCATATGTTTGGATTTTCTTATTTTTCTTCTTGTAAGATCATAGGAAAAAGCAGAACTGGGGAAATATAGGAACTTGGATCAACAAAAAGGGACTTTCCTCAAATAAATTTTAAGCAGGAAGTGGTCAGCATTCTCATGGTTAGATAGAAGATTAGGGAAAATGAAAAATTATATTTAAAAAAAGCCTACAGAAATGAGCTCTGGGTATCTGAGACATTTCTGGAAAGTCTGATAGATTTACAGCCAAAGAAAACAAGAGTAGACCAAGCAGTGATTGAGAATAGGTAATGAAGGGAAGACCTAACAAATTGAGTGTCATTCCTTACATGAAAAAATTTTAAAACAGTATATGAATATAGTACATGAAATGTTGAGCATAAACTTTATACACAGCAGAAATGGTTAGTAGAAGAAAATTCTCAGATACTGTGTGCTTAAAAAAAAGATTAAAACTATTCACCGTTCAAGAATATAAAATCGATCATATATCTAAAGTAATAAACTAAAAATAATAATATAAGCTAATATTTATGGAACACTTGGTAGATATCACACCCCATGCTGAGTACTTTTCTTGGATTATATCACTTAGTTTTACAACTGACCCATGTAGAAGTTAGACTTAGCAATTCTAATAACACACATACATACACATAAACACAAATATATACACCCATGCATATATATGTATGTATATACACACAAAACCGCACATATATATGAATGGATATATATATGCCATATACATATGTGTATATATATATGCATGTGAGCATTCCATCATCTTTGACTTGGTTAACTTTGTGGGAAGCGGGCATGGAGCACCCAAGCATCATGCCCACCCAGGGACAGTGCTCCTGAGCTCACAGGTCAGTAGGATGAAAAAGACCACTAACTCTCAAACTATCAAGTCTCAGCAGGCTTCAAAGATGCTATTTATGGACCGGTGGGGCGAGAGGGGTGGCAGGAGAGAATGGTTAGTGGTTAGATTATTCAGAAATATGAGTGGGGGGTGCTCAGCAAGAGAGGTTGAGAGTCGGAGAGCCAGAGACAAAAATAAGAGGGATTCCATTTTTGCTTAAACCGCAGTGTAACATTGGGGGCCACTGTCTATGAAAAACAGAAATGTGTCATAGGGAAAGAGGGCTGCTCAGGTTTTTCATCTACACCTGCACTTGCAAAGGGAAATGCATGACCCCCCCAACTTGAGACACCAAGCCAAAGCAAGGGAAATAAATGCTCAAAACCAAGATTCGATAATCTATGGTCTTCAACATTGTTTTATATTGTCCTCTCATCAATAAACAACATTTAACATACATCCTTACATATTTCTGTATTAACGCAATGGGTATATGATGAAATAGCCACAAACACACTTTTGAAAAGATGATATCTATTTTTGTATTTTCTTCCCACACCTCACTTTGGAGACCCAGCTGGGGGTGGCAGGAAATGAACAGCAACAGCCATGAGGTTCCGCTAGGTGGCGCTCTGCACCGTATACATAAAACCACGAATTCCGTCAGATAGTAGGAAAATTATAGCGAAGGCGCCCTTTAAATTGTGAATATAAGCAGCTCTATCTGTCAGGACTTAAGGGACTGTGAATCCAGTTGGCCACTTACCCGTCTCTACCTAAATCTGTCCCGTGTTCTTGTCCAAATTGTCTTCACATTTTAGCCTTGAACACATTTTAGCCTCGAACAATCCTATGTAAATTATATCCCTCCAAAACAAGTGCCTAGGGGGACCCTAGCAGCCGGGTAAGAGCTCTGAGGGTTAGACACAGAAGGAGAAAGAGAAACTGAGCATGCCTGGGGGAACGCGGGCTTTCCTTGCTAAAGTGACCCCTCTATTAACCGTCCCGGGTGTCCCAGAGGAAGCTGCGGTCCTTCCCAAACTGGGCTCTGCGGACCAGCTGCGCCAGAGGCACCTGGGCTCGTTTTAGAAACGTAGATTCCTGGGCCCCAGGGGTCAGGCTCTCTGGTGTGGAGGCCTGGAATCCACATGGTTTCCAAGCGCCGTAGGTGATTCTGGTCCCCAGTAAAACTGGAAAACCAATTGGACTGGTGGGACAGAGCTGGGTCCGTTTGGGGTGGGACAATGTCCGTCCTCGGTGACCTTGGGTAGCTGGCTTAACGCCTCTGATCTCACTACATCTCTGCGTTAACCCATCATCTTTAAGATGGAGCTCCTAATACTAGCCTCAGAGAGGCGACGTGAAGATTTAATGGAGTAAATGAAGCATTAATTTGCATTCACTGCTTAAGAAATGTGAATTCCTTCCCTCCTCCACACCCCATTTCATAACACCGTCCAGGTACCAGTAACTTCATCTTATACTGTTCTTCCTAAGATCCTCCTCACTCTCCCCTTGCCCTGTCATTCCTTTTGGGGGCCTTGCCCTTGGGAATGGGAGCCAAACTCGAGATTGTTTCAGATTCATTCTCTCCACTCAGAACACATTTCCTGTGTTCTGTCAACTGAGGTGGCCAGCTCTGGGGAGTTGATTAATCCATCATGATGTGTTAATGGAGAAGAGTCGTGTGTTAAAACAATAACTGGCAGGTTATAAATTAACCGGGTATTTCAGTTCCCGTGGTTCACTCGAAAGGCAACTGAATCGTGGGAAATGCAGGCCTAGGACAGAGAGGTGGGCGCTGGAAACCCTTGTATTTAAGGTGACGGAGGCCTGCTTGGCGGGCTCCCATATGGACCTGGCCCTGGGGGGGGATCACCCCCTGTCCCGGGGTTGCTACAGGTCAGGGGACTAGTTCTAATTTCCAAAATAGAGTACTCTGCTTAGCAGTGTGGCCCCTAGACAATGAGACTCAGTTACAGGCTCATGGAGGTGTTACTACACTTCTGCTCAAGATGTCGACTCATGCAATTCGCCATGATGGAAGCGCCTAGAATCTACGGCCCAGTGCGTTGCGTCAGCCCGTGAGAAGGGAAGCAGTCACGTGTATCATACAAGACAGATGGGGCTTCCTAGCTGGCTGGGCGGTCTGGCCTCGGCCCTCAGGGCTTGCCCCCTTCAGAGCCATTTGGTGTGTGTGGAAGCAGCTGCCCACCTCACCTTGCCCCACTGGGGGGCTCTAGGGCGGTCAGGAAACTGCCACACGGCCACCAGGACTTCCTCTCTCCTTCTAGATCCTACCAGACTGTTGCTGGACCATGCTCCTCGTGAGACACCGGAACTCAGGCCTCCTCAGCCAATGTGAGTCGGGGCTCTTCCAAAACAGTTAACGTAAATCTCCAAGAGGGAGAAGGGATCCATATAAATGTGGAGAAACACAACCACTGAAGCCTATGGCAACCCTGTTAGAAAGTGACTAGCATCCAAGATGAAGGTAATCTTAAAGGCAGAGGACCAGATCTTCTCCGGTTTCTTACCTCAATGGTTAAGATTTGAGATAAGGAGAAAATGAATTTGAATGGGGCAGAGAGTCCGGCCAGTGTCCCCTGGGGAAGGTCTCACCGAGCCGATTGTACAAGGTCGCGCTCACCGAGGCAGGTGGGGATTTACTCTGGGTGCGTGGCAAGGAGATCCGGTTTTACCCAACACTACACACCAAACCACCGCTTCCAGACAGAAGGATCCCACCTGCAGCCACTGCTCTTTCTCTTCACTCGTGTGCATTATCCGAGGCTCGCTGTGGGCGCATAAAGCCAAAGAGGAAACTGAGAGGCAGGGGGAGGCAAAAGAAGGAAAAAGCTAAAACAGCGTGAGCCCGCCCTGCTGTCTTGTCTGCACGAGCGCGTCGTGACCTGGGGACTCTTTCTCTTCTACCCTTCCCGTTCACTCTGTTGGGTGGGTGGGTGGTGGCTTGGTCTCCTGTTCTCCTGCATCACATTAACTCAGTGAAAGGAGTTAATTTTCGGTCCTGGGGCTCTCCAAAGCACAGCCCTTTTTGACTTCCCCTCCCACACTGCTGTTTGCGCCTCAGAAGCTACAAGTGGTCCCCAGCGTTCCTAGGGTCAAGGGCTCAATCTTCAGCAGAGATGACTGGCGGTGTGTCCCATGCCAACTGCTCCTGAATACGGGCACCCAAAGCTCCAAGGAGGGATGTGCCCCCACGGCCTGTCTCGTCAATCTGCTCACTTTAGCAGGTGCGGAAGAGGCGGCGGACAAATCGAACCTTATCCCCACCCCCATTTTAAAATTCAGCCAGATGTACGACCTGTTTCTTCCATTCATCCTGGTTAGGAGGAGAAGATGGAAGTACATAAAAAGCATGTTTGGGGGGAGGGGGCAGCCTCCCCACAAGGAAGGGCGTGTGTCCTTGTTACGCTTTTAGTTTCCTGGGAGCCTGGGGACCGACATGCCCAGGTTCTCGGGTCACCATCCCCCGCACCCCCCTCCCCAACGTGCTCTATACTTTCTGTTTACATTTAAGAGACCATCTAGCTCTAGGAGTGTCCAGAGCTGGAAACAGATGTGAGGATGGGGCCAGGAGACCCTGACGCAGGAACAGGGCTATGATCACGCTCATCCCCTCTCTCCTCTAGAGATGGCAGACGCCTGCTTTGCCTTTTCTCAGCTATAACACTTGCCCTGCCGAATGTCCCCCACCCCACCTGGCTTGGATCCCACAAAGACTTGGATCCCAAGTCTTGCTGAGGCACAGGATGCGTCTGAGGAAGAAGGACACAACCTCGCAAGTCCAGGGGGCAAAGGAGCTGGGGGCCAAGCCTTGACAGTGGAGTGGGATTCATGTGGACAGTCGAGAGTCCCTTCCGGGGTAGAGCCCACCAGAGGCGGGTCAGCCGAGCAGCAAGACATTCAGGGCTTTGGAGAGGACCTGGCAGTCATGCGCTCCTGGTAGCCTGAGTTAGTAGCTCTAGTCGTAGAGAAGTCCACAGAGGGCCCTCTGAAGGTTCAAAGAGTGACTACCCAAGATTACAAAGAATTTAAGATGAAAACCATCTGTCGATGTGCTTTTGGTTGTTTCCTACAACAAAGCCTGTACATAACCTCATTGTCAAAATATGCTGTGGTTTCTGAGATGCATTATTTTCAGTTTCCCTTCCTCTTAATCCATTTCACAAGATGTTTAAGCTGTCTTCAAGTGCTTTATGGTTTATAAATCACCAAAAGCGATTCAACCTTATGTGTTGATGTGTTTTAATCGAAGAAGCTTTATGATGGCCAAGAGCCAAGTTTTACGGCATCTTTGTTTTCACTGAAGAAGAAGAAAGGCATCTATTAAGTACAATAAAGCTTTAAAGACGTTGTCAAATAGTTGGTTCTAGCAGCTTATGTCTTTATTCATTTGAGAGACTGATTTGGGAATTTGTAATCCTTACTGATCACAAGTCCTTTGGAAAGAATGCATATACTGTGTATTTACAACTATACTTAAAGTCAAACCTTTGGCATTTCATACATACATAGTTATCTCCCAACGAATGCTCTAAGATTTGAACCCACGCACACTATTTTCCAAAGGGCACGGACACCTCTGTAGATAATCAGTCTCATGAAATAAAGCCAAGTGACTGGGTTTCAAATGTTGAACTCCTGTGACTTTAGACCCAGTTGGAAGTATGTGCGTCTTCAGTATGTCTTGGTCCTTTCTGTTGCTGCCTTTAAGTAGGAAAGTTGGCGTTCAAGACTGAAACCTTCTGAGCGTTGAGGTCTGTAAACCTCGGTTTCTCCTCTCCCTTCCTCCTCCTTGCAATGTAAAGGAATCCATATAATTGTCATCCCTGCCCGATAACTGTAAATAAATAAATGTTCCTGGGGTCCTCCTGCAGAGTTTACTATCAAAACCATCTAATGTTGACAGATCAAGTTGGCAGATAATTACAGATACACCATATTAGTTAGCAAAGCAGTCTGAAAGAACCATTGCATGAGACAATGTTACTTTGGACACAGAACTTTGCAACGCAGATAAAAATATTTGTTTGAGTCCGCTCAGGCTGCTGCATAAGGAAACATCATAAACCGGGTGACGTGAACAACACACACTTATTTCTCACAGTTCTGAAGGACAGAAATCCTGGCTCAGAGTACCAGCACTGTGTGGTTCTGGGGAGGGCCCTCTTCCGAGCTGCGGGCTGTTGACCTCTCTTTGTATCCTCACACGGGCACGGTGGGAACACAGCAAGCTAGGTCTCTGCTGTCTTCTTATAAGGCACTGACCCCATTCCTGAGGGCCCCACCATCATGACCTGATCACTTCCCAAAGGCCCACCTCCTGAAACCATCACACCGGGGGGTTAGCATTTCAGCATCTGAATTTGGGAGGGAACAGTCAGTCCATAGCAATATTTAAGCAGGTAAATTATCATCAAAGGGAAAGAGCCTCACTTTGTATAAAGGCAGATCACTTTAATTTTTTCCGTGTGTAAGTGCACTATGTCCATCAGTGGTATAGATGTTTTTCACTATTTCCACACGGAACCCTGCAACAGGCTCAACGGCGAAGAGAGAGTGGCACCTAGGCAACCACCCATCGGGAGCCAACTCTCAGTCTACACAGAAGGGGGCGCTGGGTGATACAGAAGCCATCGGTTAAGGAGTTGACTGTTTTCATTTCACTAACTCTGGTACATTGTAATGTCATAGACGCAGACCCTGAGCATCTCTTACCCTATTTCTAGACACGCCAGTACTTGTTATGGGTAGAAGTGCAATTCTTCTCAGTATTTCGAGATTGTGTGTATATTTCATAATCACAAGAGAGTTATGGGAGAATCAGAGCCTCGTGTCCTCTCCTTGCCGGTCTTCTCCCAATAGTATCTATCCAGGAACAGAAAGGAGAGGCTCAAGTGCAAATGGAGTCACAGAGAGATAAGAAAAGATGACTCGGTGCATTATACAAAGTCCATTGTTCCAATTTCTTTGTCACTGTGACTCTCCTCTCTGATACGGACCATCCCGGTCTTAAGAGAATTGGAAAACACCCTTCTAGTGAGCCATTTATTGGAAAATCTAGGCAGCCAACCTTCTCCTGGGTAAGTTAGGCAGTCCCATTTTGCAAAGAAGGGCTAGACCGTCTCTTTGAACACCTGACTATAGGTCACATGATTGTCTGTGGCCAGGGCATTTTTCAGACACTGCCAGAAGTACGGGTGAGCCTGTGGGTTTGTTGGCCATTCAAGGACAGAGCTCTTACAGAGCCTTTTCCGGAGCTGGAGGAACTTGGATTTCTGAAGGGGCTTCTCAAGGAATATCAAGATAATGACGTCCAATTTTTCATCCATGAGCCTCTGATGGGACAAGTAAAATGCTATCTTAAAGTTCTCAGTCTTTGCGTACTTGTTTGTCATCACAAACACCGTCTTTTTGCTAAGCTGTATGCTCTGGGAAAGGTTTTCCAAAACTGGCTGCCCTGGTAACCAATCCCTTTCCTCAAGACATAAATTAAAATGTTTCTCTCTCGGGTCTTCCAACTTGGCCACCAGCTCATCCAAAACCCACTCTGTCACCGCGGGATCTTTACTGTCATACACAACAAAAGCATCATAGCAAGAATCCAGGGATGTCAGACGCCGATACCCCTTTATTTTGGCCTTACAGAAATGGTAGCTATACCACACATCCCAGAAGTAGAGGTGGTTTGCTGTTGTAATCACCATTAGAGAAAGAGCCACCGACAGGGAAAGTGAGAACAGAATCAGATTAGTCAGATCTAACTCACAGGTATACAGATCCAGAGAGACTACACTCTGGCCCTTGTGTGCTCCTGGCCCCACACAAGTCACATCCGTGGCCAAGTAAGGAATGATCACCTCTGTATGGTTAACCCACCAGACAAACCACACAGCATCACAGGTGCACAGAAACTGATTGTGATGCAAAAGTAACATCTCCAGATTGTTGAGGACATTTTCTGGAAAGCTAGTCTTTTGGATAATCTGGATTTTATTTGAGCTGAGGTCCAGATACCGCAACTGGAAAGCATCTTGTAGAAAATACTTTGTCAGATGCCTGATTTGATTATACTTAAGAATCAGTTTCTTGAGGCTTCTGGAACAGTTGTATAATCTGTCAGGGACAGTCTTCAGCTTGTTGTAGCTGAGGTCTAAAGTTTCTAGACTCTTCAGATACCGGAGTTTTTCCCAGGTGAAGGATGTGAGCCCATTTTTGACCAAGGAGAGAGTCTTTAGATTCGGAGGCATGCCATCAAAAACTTCAGAAGGCAAGAAAGTCAGGGAATTTTCAGAGATGTCTAATTCCTCTAGGTTCAGCAGATTCTTGAAGAATTTTAAGTATCTGTTATCACCATCTCTCCAAAAAACATCCAAATGATTTCCTCTGAATTCCAGAATTCTAAGAGACTCGCTCTCCATGGTCCTGCTGGTGGAGGTAGCGATGTCATTGTTGTTCATCATCAGTTTCTTCAGAACTTTTAGGTTCTTGGTAAAGTTTAACATGTGAGTAATTCCTTCTGATTGAAAGTAATGGCTGTTACTGCTAATATCTAGAACTTCCAGGTTGCGTAGTTCCTCAAATGCTGTTGAGTAGAGTAAATCAAGCCGGTTGTTCGAGAAGTCCAAGTATTTCAAGTCCACTAAAGGCTGGAATTCACTGCCATTGAGAGTTTGGCCAATGGTATTTCCTGACAAATTTAGGCATTTGAGGAAAGAAAGATGCCGAAAATCAGAGGACTTGATAAAAAATATATTGTTTCTACTTAGGTCCAAGGTCTGCCCGTACCTGTAACAATCTTTATTAAAAGGCAAGAAAGAAGGAGTCTCTTTGTTTTTGAACCTGCAACTCCTTGCGTACTCGTCGTATCTGAAATAATGTAATGTTTCGAGGACCTGAGGTGCATGACCTTCTACAGAAGTTCTGGTGCTAGAGCAGAAGCCAACTTCGCTTGAATCTCCTGAAGGTGATATTTTATTCATTGAAAGATCTATGACTTTCAATGTTTTGAATTGTTCAAATAGGCTGAGGTCTGCAATTTTTATGAAGTTAGTGCCAAGATCAAGAACTTCAAGATTGGAAAGGCTCTGTAATGGGGATAGATTATGGCTGCTCAGCTCCTTAAAAACGTATCCTTTGATCCGCAACACTTTCAGATTTTTCAGTGAAGAAAATGCATTTGACAGATTCAGAGCTGCACGATAGACTTGAAGTTCGTAATTGAAAGACAGATCCAACTGGACAAGGTCATGAAGAAGATACAAAAATTTGGCATCCCCAATTTCTCTGGCCAAGAAGTTTTGGGAAAGATCTAGCTCCTTCAGTTTTTTAACGTTTTTAAACCATCTTTGGGGCACATGCTGAAGAGAGTTACTGTGCAGACGTAACACTTGTAATTCTGTCAGTGCATCGAAAGCCGATGGGTGGATCTGTAGGGGAGAATTATTTTCACAGGGCGTACAAGGAAATGGAACATTGTAACAACGAGGGCAATTTCCACTTAGGTCAAGAAGTTGCAGTTGATGGAGGTTATTAAAGTCCTCTTCTTGGATTTTTGCAATGGCGTTGTTATAAAGATAGAGTTCTATTAAAGTAGATGGCAAAGTAGTAGGGACATATGTGATATTGTTATCTTTTAGGGAGAGCAATTTTAGATTCTTCAGACTTAGGAAAGCATCTTTTTCGATGAAAAACGAAATGTTACAAGGGTTGCGAAAATAGCAGTTTTGGCCCAAGTAGAGCTTTTCTATATTGGTCAGTTCTGTTAGGTTATTTTTCATGATAGAAAAGATACTGTTGGCCTCAAGGCTCAGCAGCTGCAGGTTGGGAGGAAGACCCTCAGGTATTTCTAGAAGCTGGTTTCCATCCAGATAAAGGGATTTCAAATAAGTGAGTCTACTAAAGCTTCTGGGTTTAATCTGTGGCCTCCTGGTGCACAGATGGTCTTTGGGCCCTAGTCGAACAGGTATACAGTTGCATCTGAAATCGATCTCGACCAAATAGTCCAGCTGGTGGAAGGAGGCTGGAGAGATGCTGGGTATGTGGTTAATGGTGAGGGTGAGGTTGGTGGCATTGGTGGGAATACCTCCAGGGATTTCTGTCAAATGCTTGTCGGTGCAGTCCACAATCACATGGGCCTTTGGAGCATCCAGACTGACATCACAGGGCAGAGTTTTAGGAAACCATCTAGCTCCAAGGAGTTTGGAAATTAGGATTATGTTTAAAAAGATAAGGAACTGTCTCTTCAATGTCCACATTGGAAACACCTGAAAGCATAAGAAAGACCAAATCATCATCATTCAAAGTCATTCTAGAACATACCAAGAATCAGATTTGAAATTTCCCATCTGCTGCTTCTCTTTTGCTACAGTTTAAAGTAAACAACCCAGGGGCGCCTGGGTGGCTCAGTTGGTTAAGCAACTGCCTTCGGCTCAGGTCATGATCCTGGAGTCCCAGGATCGAGTCCCGCATCGGGCTCCCTGCTCGGCAGGGAGTCTGCTTCTCCCTCTGGCCCTCCTCCCTCTCATGCTCTCTGTCTCTCATTCTCTCTCTCTCAAATAAATAAATAAAATCTTAAAAAAAAAAAATAAAGTAAACAACCCAGGTCTTATTCTCAATTGCCTAAACAGCATCTCCCCACCCCCCATGACTGTACTTGCCCTACTACGGAGGTTCATAATAATCGAGTTACACATTTAGCTTTTAGCATGTTAGCTTTTCGATTCCATAGCTTTGAAGGTGGTAGAAGCAGCATTTTCCTATTCACTGTTATTTAAAATAGTACAATGAAGGAGCTGTCAACTAGCTGCCAAAGTCTGAAATTTGTGGATGAAGGAATATTAAAACAAAAATATGTTGGGAAGAATGACACATTAAGACTTTAGTGCAGGGCACCCGGGCGGCTCAGCCGGTTGAGCGTCAGCCTTCAGCTCAGGTCGTGATCCCAGGGTCCTGGGATGGAGCTCCACATCAGGCTCCGTCTTCAGCGGAGAGCCTGCTTCTCCCTCTACCTCTGCCCCTCCCCCTGCTTGTGCACTCTCTCTCTCTCAAATAAATAAAATCTTAAAAAAAAAAAAGACTTTAGTGCAGTTACTGTTTGCTTGCTAATAAGCCTGCTCTGGTACATATTACAAGAGGCTTTCACAATATTCAAGACTCTTAATATTCTTTTTTTTTTAAGATTTTTTTTTTTAATTTATTGAGAGGGAGAATGATAGAGAGAGAGCATGAGAGGGGGGAGAGTCAGAGGGAGAAGGAGACTCCCTGCTGAGCAGGGAGCCCGATGTGGGACTCGATGTGGGACTCGATCCCGGGACTCCACGATCATGACCTGAGCTGAAGGCAGTCGCTTGAACAACTGAGCCACCCAGGCGCCCCGATCCTCTTAATATTCTAAGTAGAAAAATTAAGAGATCCATTATCCCCATTTTATAGTTGAAGACCTAGCTCAGCAATAGTAGCTGATTTGCCCCAGGACACTCAACTCCCATTTTGGCGCTGCCATTCTATGAGCTTGTTTTCCTCTTGGCTTGTTTTTGGAAATCCAAGATGATTTGGGGATGAACATTTCCCCTACACATTGGCTTTACATTACGTAAATTTGGAAAGGAGAGAGCAAAGAGTCAGGACATTGCCTCAGTGAGTCCTGATTGATCAACGACGATACTTATGGGAGTGAAAGGAAGGGGGACCTAGTAATACTTATGCTAAGACTATAGGCAGAAAACCAAGACTCTCTCAGGCAAACTGGGGCATATGGAAACCTACCCATAATGGTGGTTCTTGGGCAACCAGGTTTAGCATGAGAGACAATGGGACCCTGGGGAGAAAGACCTTAAAAGGTGGTATGGGGAGTACTGAAGAGCTTTGCTAGTCACCATATTAACTTGAACTGGCCCTGCCTTAGAAGGTGGTTTAACCAGGGACTTGCCCTCAAGTTTCAGGATTTCTATCAATATTTTACTCCAGAACACTGGTTTCAGTTTAACTGGTGTTAACCCATGGAATGATCTAGCCTGTGTCTCTACAACAGGCTTCTAAATCAATTAATGTTTTTGTCATCCCAATTGACTGAATCAGCCAATTGTGTTGATATCTAATAAACCAAATGCCTACTTTCCTTAATTCCTCTAATAAATAAATAAGCAAATTTTCCCTCAGCTTTTTTTTTCTCTAATGCAAGATGTTTCAGAAGGATCTCGAGAGCTTCTTCATACATCTTTATGTGCCTAAAGTTTGTTGAGGTTAGAAGTGCAACACTGTCTTTTTTTTTTTTTTCTCTTTCACCACCTTATCTTCTCCTCATCATCAAAACCATTCACTGAGTCCAGTTGACATTCTTCATTGACCTTCTTGACATCCTCCTTGCTTCGCCATTTTAGCTGACACAATTTCAGCTGAGATGATCCCACCCTTGGTCCACTGTAAAACCTCATCCTTGTCCTCAGGCTCTCACTCTTCAAATCCACCCTAACCATTAAACTTCCAAAACATTAATCGGATGACATTATTCTAAAGTCTTTAAAATGATTTTTTTTCTTCTTTTTTACAGAATGAGCCCTAACTTTTTATCATGGCATCCAAAGTCTTCCATACTTTGTCCCCTATCTACTTGTCCAGGCTTCCCTGATACACTGCCCCTACCAGTTTCTCTAGTCACTAACCCAAGCCCAGTTTGTAGCTCCCTTACTTGCAAATCCTTTCACCTGGACTACTCTTTTCTGCCATTTCCACCCAGCAGAATTCTAGTCATCCTTTAAGGCTTTACCTCCCAATCTAGAGCATTCAGATCCCTGGGAAGATATGGCACTAGGCCAGGGTGTACAGGAGGCCCTTAGATAAATATGGCCTATCTCCCTTGAGCATGAACTTTACTCAAGGATTTAGGAGAAAAAGGGGCGCCGGGGTGGCTCAGTTGGTTAGGCGTCTGCCTTCGGCTCAGGTCATGGTCCCAGGGTCCTGGGATCGAGCACCACATCGGGCTCCCTGCTCCACGGGAAGCCTGCTTCTCCCTCTCCCACTCCCCCTGCTTGTGTTCCCTCTCTCGCTGTGTCTCTCTCTGCCAAATAAATTAATTAAAAAAAAAAAAGATTTAAGAGAAATGTTCATCACTCAGGGAAGAGGGGTTGAGCCAAGATGGAAAAAGGAGAGAAGTAGAGTGAGCTATTTTTATGGTCCCTGATTATAGGATCCCAGACCCTGGACCCCATCTCCAGCTATGCTTTTGTCAGAAGACATGATGGGTTCATGAACCCCAGTATCAGAAGGTAATAAGTAATGCTGCTAAGGGCGTTACTGTGGACCTGGGAGGTGTGCTGTATTCCAAAGGGGGCCAAAATAAATAAAGGACAAATTGGGAACCAGGTGCCCTCTTCTGATCCCACTCCCACGAACCTTGATGAGCTCCTGGGAAGAACTGGGAGGATCCCTGAATTAGCGGAGGTAAAAACACGAAGGGACAGCAATCACCACACCGAGTTTCCAGAATATACCTAGTTTAAGTATTTCTATGATGGGGGGAAGTAGATGCTCTAAGATGAAGGCAGTTCAATTATAGAAAAAATAACAGCGGTGTGTTAGTAAATGTTTAACAACCGGCTGTCCTCCCGCAACCCACATCTCTGATGCGCGAAGTCCTGATTTATAGCATCTGCCAGTTCCCATAGTGTGAGCTGCCACTGTGATGTCACCGAATGCGGAGGTGGGGAGAGACGTGCAGAACTGCTCTGGCAAGCCTATAGGAGCTGGGTCCAGCAAACCCTGCCCGTTAACACACCTGCGACAATGACTGTGAAATTTTTAGCCTCTACATATGGACATAGTATGAACTAGAAGGAAAAATTAATCAGAAAGTCTTTTTTTTCTCCCTTATTTCTAAACTTTGTCTGGCACCTGTCCACCTTTCCCCTTGTCTACTAGCACCTTCTTCCTGCCATTAGCCATTAGGTCTTACCTGGACTACCGCAAGAGACTCCTAACTGGTCCACCCAATTCTCCTTCTCCTCTACAATTCATTCATCAAATGGCATGAGAATAGTCTTTATAAACATGAATCACACCAACTGCAATGACTCCTTATTACACTTTGAATCTTTATGATTGCTTATATCATGCATGTTCTGACTCAAGCCTAGTTCCATGACCTTGAACCATCCTTCTCCTACTCTGACCACATGCCAGACATCTGGCCTGTTTTCTGTTCTGCATTTGAGCCAGTCTTAGCACTTGCTGTTCCCTCTTCCTGAAATTATCTTTCTCCTCCTCTTCCCGTAGCCAGGTCATTCTCATCCCTTAGGTGTCTGCACAAATAACACATATTCGGACAGACCTTCTCTGGCCAACTCATCCAATACCCTCCCATGTAATACTAGTGATAGTGACAGTAGCATTTATTAACTTAGGTATCACTTACTATATTCTGAGCATCATTTGCAGTGTTTAAATATATTAACTCATTTAATCCTCTTAATAACCACATGTGAGTGGTACTACAGATCCTCAATCCTTACCCAAAACCTTTGGGGCTAGATGTGTTTTGGAACTAAGAATTTTTCAGATCTTAGAAGGTAATATGATATATGTATCCACATTTTTTTTTAAAGATTTTATTTATTTATTTGAGAGAGAGAGAATGAGAGAGAGCACATGAGAGGGGGGAGGGTCAGAGGGAGAAGCAGACTCCCTGCCGAGCAGGGAGCCCAATGCGGGACTCGATCCAGGGACTCCAGGATCATGACCTGAGCCGAAGGCAGTCGCTTAACCAACTGAGCCACCCAGGCGCCCCTGTATCCACATATTATATAATATCCTTACTGAGGCCCAGGGCAGCATCCCATAATCAAACACACAAAAATTTGTGCAGTGAAACAAAGAACTCTCCACACTAAGTGAGGAGAGAAGGGAGAGAGGGAAATCAAGAAAAGCAAGCAAGCAAGCACGCAAGCACCCAAGCAAGAAAAGAACTAGCTTGTTCAGTTCAGATCAAGATTCACCTCCGAATGGATTCAGGTCATGTGTTTGCCATTGACCGAGTTAGGACAAAGCTTTCAGGTTGGGGATTTTGGAACTGTGGACCTCTATTATTAATTTCCATTTTACAGATGAGTCCACTGAGGTACAGAGAGGTATATGTACTAGATCACCCTGCTTTATTTCCTTCATGGCCCTTAGCACCATCAGGAATTATCTTGCCAGTAGTTTATGTGCTTATGACTTGTGTGCTTATTTGTTTAATGTCTATCCTGCATGAGAAGATAAGCTCTGAGAGAGCCCGGCTTTGTGTGTCCTTGTGTAAAACAATGCCTGGCAGTTAATTCGTGTTGCATTATGTTTGCTAAATACATGAATAGAAGAATGAATGCGTGCATGAATGAAATAAAGCAAAATACTTCCAACAAATTTCTCCTTGGAGTAGATTGCTTTAGGCTACAGCCCCGGACTTGCCAAGAGATAACATTCTGTCTCGTCTTTTTGCCCGAGGATTCCTTGGGGAGAAAGGTTTCAGGAGCTCTTGTTTTCTACTGCCCAGTTCGAACCCGTCTTCTTCAAGACACTCTCTGGGATCAACCCAGACAGAAGTAGTCACTCCCTCTTCTCATCTTCTACTGCCCTGATTATACATGAGGTTGTGAAACACCACTCCGGACTGAGGGTTGGAAGAAATGGCTCCCAGTCCTGGCTTGGTACCCCACTACCCATGTCCCCTTGTGAAGCAGCCACTGTGCTCAGCAGAAGAGCACCCTCCAAGAGAATGGCAGACATGGAAACAACAATACAAGACACACCAAGGACCCAGACAACTGCCCAGGACCAAGACAGTGGACCTGGACCAGAAAATTCCCCAACAATTCCTTAGCGAGGAATTGCACCGAAAACTGGTGAGAAAAAATTTATAAAAAAATATAACAGGGGGCGCCTGGGTGGCTCAGTTGGTTAAGCGACTGCCTTCGGCTCAGGTCATGATCCTGGAGTCCCAGGATCGAGTCCCGCATCGGGCTCCCTGCTCGGCAGGGAGTCTGCTTCTCCCTCTGACCCTCCCCACTCTCATGTGCTCTCTCTCATTCTCTCTCTCTCAAATAAATAAATAAAATCTTAAAAAAAAAATAACAGAATTCCACTGACATATTCATTCTTTCATTTGACAAATATTTATTGAATACCTACTAGGGGCAGTAAACACACAGCCTCTGCCCTTAAAGAGTTCAAAACACAGCAGAGGAGAGAAAAAAAATATGGATTTAAACTAAAAACGTGGAAAGACCATTAGTTCTTTCCAGACAAGATGCTGACACTTGTGTATGTGGAGCTTAATTGTATGTTGTTCTTATTCCACATGGTATTTTCTGACACTTTAGTTATTTTTATCATCCTCATCGAAGCTAGAGATTGTTAAATATCTCCCCATATCTTTGTCCCCTTTCTTTCATCTCATAGTGATAGAGTCTCCATTAATAGTTGGACATGCACCACTCTGAAAAAGAGTCTATATCCCAGACTCCCTTGCAGCTAAGCATGGCCTCGTGACTAAGTTAACACCAATGTGATGTGAGAGGAAGCGAGATGTGCAATTTCTGGGATATGTCCTTAAATGGTGGGGCTGTTCCCCTTCTTCCTGTCTACTTCCATCCAGCTTCTTGTAATATGGGTGTGGTAGCCACCTATCTTGAATTTTGCAAATGAGGAAAATGTGCTAGGGATGATGAAGCAACAAGGTAGATGAGCCAGAGCGCCCAGATCCTTGCACGATCTCATAGAGCAGAGTATAAATAATGGCTCAGAACTGCTGACCTCTAGGAGTTTATGAGAAATCATAAAGTTGTTATACTAAGCCAGGGTTAATTGGACTTTCTGTTGTACAAATGCAAACCTACTTTTAGCCAGTGTAGAATTTAGAACTTGGAAGTAAATTGCTGCTCGTGAGAGAACCAAAAATATGTGACGTTGATGTTATTAGGCTATGGGCAAGACAGATTCAGACATCGGAGGCTGGAAAGCTAGCAACCCATGTCACACCATAGCAAAACACCTGATACAACTATCACCTACGCCATCTTGGAAGGCAGAACACGCATCAACTGTGACTTTTGTTTTGTTTTCCCAGTTTTATGGAGATACAATTAACATATAACATCGTATTGGTTTAAGCTGTTCAACCTAATGATTTGATAAACGCATACATGGTAAAATGATCACAAGTCTAGTTAACAGCCATCACCTCACATTGTTACAACTGTTTTTGTTGCAGTGAGAACTTTTAAGATCTACTCCCTTAGCAACCTTCAAATACACAATATTGTTAACTAGTCACCATGCTGCACAGGACAGCCTCAGAATGCCAACTGTGACTTGTGACTTTACTCTTAGGGTAAATGGTTTGGCAAGACTGGGAACGACGATGTCTGTTGAGGGCTTCTGACTGTTTTTAGCAGTATTAGGAGAGGCATGAGCCGTGGCTTAAGTCAGCCATCTGCAAGCAGGGATGGAAGGAAGTGCAGCTCTACCAAGTGAGGTTTTGTCTGCCTGCAGCCAGAACTCTAAAGTTGATTAAGATTTCCTTAATCTGGGGCCTTGTAGGGCTGAAAAAGCCTCCTGCTTTACCCCAAAGGAAAGCAGATGAATGGACAGAGTCAATAGCAGCCTTAAGAGAACATAAGTGTGTGCTCACATGCATTTTTCAAGCATTTTCCATTAAGTATTTTCCAGCAGACAATGGAAGCCAGTCCAGCGCAAAGAATCTGATTAGGAATGCTGCCTTGCCCTTGACTCATACAGCCTCTGGGGAGTTGATTACATTGAGACTGAGGAACATTGACAGAATACAGAATCTTTACACTTAAAATGGTCTGGAGCTGCTCTAATATGATAGCCACCTGTCACATGTGGCTATTTAAATTTAAATTAATTAAAATTAAATGCAATTTTAAAATTTGGTTTCTCAGTTACACTAACCATACCTCAGGTGCTCAAGAGCCACAGTAGGCCTAGTGCAGAAAGTTCTATTAGAGAACACTGGTCTAGACCAAGGGATGGCAAACTTTTTCTGTGAAGAGCTAGAGAGTAAATATTTTAGGCAAAGTTGAGACTATTATGTGGGTATGTAAATTACCATTTAGAATGTAACTCATTAAAGTTGTAAAAACCATCCTTAGCTCATGAACCATATAAACACAGGTGGCTAGACAGATTTGGCCCACAGACAGTAGTTTGCAAACCCCTGGTCTAGACAAAATCTTAGGCTGTATTAAACTTGCGCATAGAATTAACTCTAAGCAAATTCAACCTAAGACTGCCAAGATGAGAAGAAATTATATTGCCTACAAAGCCTGTAAGTCTGTTCACATGTCGTCAGTTTCAACCAATAGCCTTTAGCAAATGATTTCATCATCACTGTGATTCTAAGAAATACGTTTGTTTGCAATGAGGTGAGTGAAATGCAGAGCCTACAGAACCGGAGCAAGGTAAGACTCAAGCAATCCAGACACAGAGCTTGCACTCTTGGCTGCTCTGTTATACCACCTTTCTAGAAGGCTTCATGTCAACACACCATTCCTCCCTCTGGGTGGTGAACGACCTTAGGTCCAGAACCTTGCTTGCCTTTACACGCACTCTATCATTACGATGCCTGCCACAGAGTGAGCATGAGATCAATATCTGCTGAATAAATCAAGGCTTTGAACTTTCTTAAAATCCCATGGAAGACACATATTGAATGATCATAAATAGTAAAGTATTCCAAAGGTCAGATTGTTGGCAAGGAAGTGAGGAGACACCAGGAGGGCTTGGGACCTCTAAAAGGAAGGGGTAAAGTGGGAAAAGTGCCACAGAAGGAAAGGGGACAGTGTCAGAGGAAGGCCATGGGAAGTGAAACTGCAGAAGGTCCCCTACTTGATCCTTTGTCTCTCCTGGGAACAGGCACACCCTATGCTCCATAGTTGAGCCCCAGCCCAGCTGGCCCTTGTGATGCTCTATGGCAGGCGGCAGGTCTCCTGCCGCTGCACCAGGAGCCTGGAACTCAGAGGTACCAGCGAGTTCGCATTCTACGATTGGTGCCAAAGGGAAAAATAACTGCAACGAAAAGTTGGGTTCTTTTTTTTTTTTTTTTTAAGATTTTATTTATTTGACAGAGAGAGAGACAGGGAGAGAGGGAACACAAGCAGGGGGAGTGGGAGAGGGAGAAGCAGGCTTCCCGCGGAGCAGGGAGCCAGATGCGGGGCTCGATCCCAGGACCCTGGGATCATGACCTGAGCCGAAGGCAGACGCTTAACGACTGAGCCACCCAAGTGCCCCGAGAGGTTGGGTTCTGATCAAGCAAAGGAGGAAAGAAAAATGGACTCAATGAACAAAACCTTTCTAAATTTTTTAAAGAGAAATAATACCTTTTGAGGCTTCCAAATTTAAAAGATATTCTCGAGAAGATGACTGAAAAATATGAAGTTTTGGGGCACCTGCGTGGCTCAGTCGGTCGAGTGTCTGACACTTGGTTTCGGCTCAGGTCATGATCTCAGGGTCGTGAGATCGAGCCCCGCATTGGGCTCCACATTCAACGCGGAGTCTGCTGGAGATTCTCTCCCTCTCCTTCCCCCTCTGCTCCTCCCCCTGCTCGTTCTCTCTCTCGCTCTCTCTAAAATAAATAAATAAATAAAGTCTTAGAAAGATGTGAAGTTTTCTTTTATTCCTTAAGTGTGGAAATGTCCCCTTTCAGACCACTGGGAACTACCTGCTTCGGACTAAAGTGGGGACCTTAGCTTCAACTAATGGTAATGTAAGAGTTCACTTGATGCCAAAGGGGTGCCTGGCTGGCTCAGTCGGTAGAGCATCTAATTCTTGATCTTGGGGTTGAGGTTGAGACCCATGTTGGGTGTAGGGATTACTTAAAATATATGAATAAAGGGGCACCTGGGTGGCTCAGTCGTTAAGCGTCTGCCTTCGGCTCAGGTCATGGTCCCAGGGTCCTGGGATCGAGCCCCGCATCGGGCTCCCCGCTCCGCGGGAAGCCTGCTTCTCCCTCTCCCACTCCCCCTGCTTGTGTTCCCTCTCTCACTGTATCTCTCTCTGTCAAATAAATAAAATCTTTAAAAAAAAAATATATATATATATATGAATAAATAAAAGTCTTTAGAAAGAGTTCACTCGGTGTTGAGCCAGACCTATTTTTTCATCTGATACAAAGAATCCACATTATTTTGTTTTGCTTGTTTTGGCAACAACTGCCTAAAGACACGCACCCTTCAGTAATTTGATTTGTAAAGTGACAGAAGACACCATGACATGAGCTCAGCTTTGGCTGTGAATCACAGCTAATTACACAGGCAAATACACTGGGTAAACTTGGAGGCTCAATTAGCGAGCTAAATATGGTTAAAATGGGAATGTTTGACTGTGTATGCACAGGTGTTCTCCTCTCTCAGTAAATCACCTTTTTGTTAAAATGGAAAATGTAGAATTCACATTGAGCAGTCATCAGTCATTTTTGTTTTTTCATAACGGCTGCCTTTTATCACGTGCTTATGACATGTCAGATGCTAAAGAAGACACAGTATTGATATTACTGAGCCCTGACAGTGAAACTGAAAGGACATATAAATATTCCCATTTCACTGATGAAGAGGTAGCCATCAGAGAGGCAACTGAACTAAGAGCCCAACTCCATGCTGACCAATCCTCTTCAAGTGACCTCATATAGTTATAGCAAATGCACTTGGCATGTTTGCCTATGTCTTGGTTTATTTCCATTTCAGTTCAAGGAATCTGAGCATTGTAATGTTTCCATATTGTGCTATTTAGAGCTTTTCTTAAAGATTTTATTTATTAGAGAGAGAGAGAATGAGCAGGGTAGAGGGGCAGAGGGAGGGAGAAAGAGAGAGAGAGAGAGAAGTAGACTCCCTGCTGAGCAGGGAGCCCCACAGGGAGCTTGATCCCAGGATCCTGAGATCATGATCTGAGCCAAAGGCAGCCGCTTAACCAACTGAGCCACCCAGGCACCCCTAGACTTTTTTTTTTTTTAAGATTGATTGATTGATTGATTTGAGAGAGTGCAAGAACATGTGATATCCTCTATTCCTTGAGTTGTTTTTTTTTCATAAAGCCATGTGTTGCTTTTATCTTAAAAACATTTTAAACATTACAGAGCAAGTAATAAAACCTTAGCATAACAATGTGGAAGGAAATGGTGAAAAATGAACATTTCAACAAGTACTGATTGATAACCTGCTACATGCCAGGTACCACTTCTAAGTGTTGGGTCATATCAGTGAACCAAACAGAAGAGATTCCTCCTGTTCCTAAAGCTTATGTTCTCTAAATAATAAACTGAAAAATATAGAACTGTAATAATCATATCGATGTCAGGTGATAAGGGTTAGAAAGAAAACGCAGGGCAGAGTGAAGGGGGTCAGGCATGTGAGGCGGGCTTGTGACCATAAATGGGGTGGTTTGGGTGGACATCACTGAGAAGTAGACATTTGAGCAAAGATCTCAAGGGAAGGAGGAAGTTGACCATGCAGCTCTATCCAGGGGAAAAGCATTCCAGGCAGAGGGACAAGACTCGTGCAAAGGAGGAAAACATGCTGGAATATTCGCAAAGATGGTAACAAGACTGGTGTGCATGGAACAAGGGGAGGAGAAGGACAGGAGATGAAGTCGAAGGGGGGGGGGCCCAGCCCTGCATCACACATGCCGGGCCCTGCCAACCATTCCAAGGAAGGATGGTGGCTTTTACTGAGTGGAACGCTAAAGAGTGACACGGCCTGACCTACATTTTAGAAGACTCATGCTGGTTGCTGTGTTGAGAAGAGACAATGAGGGGCAAAGGTGGAAGGACAGAGGCCAGTCAAGAGGCCATTGCAGGATTTCAAGCAACAGACCCAGCTGGCGAGGGTGCAGGTGACGAGAACTTGCCAGATACTGGATATATTTTGAAGGTGAAGCCAAATAAAATAGGACTTGAAAGTTCTTGGAAGAACGAGGGATTGGAAACAGCAGACAGGGGCACCTGGGTGGCTCAGTCGTTAAGCGTCTGCCTTCGGCTCAGGTCATGATCCCAGGGTCCTGGGATCGAGCCCCGCGTCGGGCTCCCTGCTCCGTGGGAAGCCTGCTTCTCCCTCTCCCACTCCCCCTGCTTGTGTTCCCTCTTTCGCTGTGTCTCTCTGTGTCAAATAAAAAAAAAAAACCTTTAAGAAAAAAAAAAAAAAAAAAGGAAAGAAAGAAACAGCAAACATTTCTGGGAAATTTCCTACAAAGGGGAACAAAGACACTGGCAGGCGTTCACAGGGCCAGTAGGGTCAAAAGATTTTATTTTAGGAGGAGAGAAAGAACAGCATGTTATAATGCTGGTGAGAACGGTGAAGCTCAAATCATAAAAAAAAAAACCTACCAAAAAGCATTCATGATGATGATGAGGATGACGATGACGATGACAATGTAAAGGACAGAAAATGGAATGTGGAGCCCGAGCAGGAGAGCAGGGAGGAGACGTAGTGCACCAGCAGGGAGACCGGCTCAGCTAGGAGCAGAAAAATCCCATGCTTAGTGTTAAGAGTCCGCACATTTGATGACACATCTCCCATCCTCCTTGGATCCCAGGCAGGCCTTTGTGAGTGTTTCCACGGAGAGCAGCACCACAAGTAAGCAGGCCTCCCGCTGAGCAGGGAGCCCGACACGGGGCTCGATCCCAGGACCCTGGGATCATGACCTGAGCCGAAGGCAGACGCTTAACGACTGAGCCACCCAGGTGCCCCACGCTCGTTCTCTCTTGAGCTGTCTCCCCGCTTTCTTTAGAGCCCTGAGCCACCAGCCTCGGAAGAGGCCTGGCCACGCTAGAGCTGCAGGGTGCCGGAGACACCCGAGCAGCCCCGGCTCGGCCGAGCTCCCGGCCCCACCACACCTGTGAGGGAGGCAGTTTTCAGCGGAGCCCAGCCCCAGGGAACTGACTGCCAGGGCCTGCGACACCGAGCACCAGAGCCGCCTCCCAGAGCCCAGCTGAGCCTCGAACCCAGGACACGTAAGAGCATAGGATTGCTGTTGTTGTAAGCCCAGGCACTCCGGGGCCACCTGTGAGGCGTGCAGGCACGGCGTGTGGGCACAGAAGGCCGGGGAGGCGCACAAGGAGAAGGGGGCCCATGGGGCTCCTCGGCCCGTGGCTGCAGCGTGCTCAGGGGAGCAGGAAGTGAGGAGAGGGCAGGCGTGGAAGAGAGGGGAGAAGGGGGAGAGGGCCCTCCTGGAGGGGGCCACACGAGGAAATCTGTGATTACCCAGTGACAACAAGGAACGCCACCCCCCCAAGCCCCTCACCTTTCTGTAGGTAATTTGCCTTCCCCTTGGGCTCTTTCTCGCACGGGCTCTGCAGAGCTACACTCTGCTTCGATTTCGGTCCTCTCAGCCACATCCCTCACGGAGGGAAATGCATCTTGAGATGGGGATACTGGTGGCCTAGGAACAATGACCGCCATGCTCACCGCCATTCCTTTACCCAGCCAACGGGTCAGGCCAACAGACGGGGCGCCCCCTGGGGCTACCGTGTGCCAGGCTTCAGGGGGTGACAGCTCCGGGCAAGATCACACAGCACACAAAAAGCCAAGTCCCAAGTTGAAAAGGGTATTGGAGTATGTATTTCTGGTGGCGGGCACCGCTTCAGGCAAGCTTGGGAAGCAAGGGGTCTCACCTCACGGTGGGGATCCCGCGAATGGCTGGGCTGGGTTGCACCAGAGGTGAGGCCCGGCTGGAAAGGAATCACAAAGGGCCACAGAAAAGGCTAGGAGTCGGGGAGCAATTGGTGGAAACCCGTGAATTTGGATTTGCTCACCTTTTGCCACGTTGATATTGAAACTGTGCCCCATGGGGTTAATGAGGTTGAAACTACCAGAAAGCTGAAAGCTTGTTTTTCAGCCAACCCTTTTCCCCTCAAGGTCAACCGATGTGGTTCCAGCCTGTAGGCATGTAGTACTTAGGCCGTTGGCTAAGTACCGCGCAGCCTGAAGCCCACCTTGACGGTGGACGACAAAGCTCCCGTTTCTGAATATTCATCTTAACCATAAATAAAAGGAACCCAGTCACATCTGCTCAGGGGCTTTGGAAGTGACTCCCCAAGGTCTCCTTATTTGCTTCAAATAAACTTTCCTGTGCGGGACCACCCCACTTGATGTGCTCTCTATCTGGAACTCTCTGAGGGAACTCCCATCAACTCAGCAGGACACCAAATTGTTTGATAATGAGGTAGGGATGTGGACATCACCCTAGGGGCTAACCAAGCCCTGGGAATAAGGAAGTCACTTAACCTTGGTGAATCACTTTACCTCAAGAGCCTCTGATTTCCTTCTTTTTCTATTTGCTTTATAGACTGAGACTCCACTTGGAATTTCCCTAATAAATTTATGACAAAATAGCACCCCCCCTTTTTTTTTTTGCAAATTCAGAAGATTTCTAATTATAGGCTAATCTCTGTAAAGTGTGATTACCACAAATGTCAAAGTCTCATTATATAACCAAAAAAAAAAAAGTATAAGGATACAACCGACTTACTCTAAAAATAGAGACTTTTCATCATTTATTTCCTACCATTTTAGCCCAACAGACCTAGTTTTCAAAATAAAAGAATGAAATGATATAAAGTAGTCGTTCTATAAATTAGCAACTCGACAGCTATTACGCATCACAACAGGCACCAAAGACCAGAAGATATTAAATCTCATTTGACCTTGGGCGCCTGGGTGGCTCAGTTGGTTAAGGGACTGCTTTCAGCTCAGGTCATGATCCTGGAGTCCCGGGATCGAGTCCCACATCGGGCTCCTTGCTCGGCAGGGAGTCTGCTTCTCCCTCTGACCCTCCTCCCTCTCATGCTCTCTGTCTCTCATTCTCTCTCTCTCAAATAAATAAATAAAATCTTTTTTTAAAAAAAATCTCATTTGACCTTACACCCTGTCTGCTTGCTTCCCATAAACCACCACCAAACCATCGGCACACGTTCCTGTAAGGGGCCGGTTAGTAAATATTTTCTGTTTTGCAGGCCATGTAGGCTCTGTCACAACTACTCAACCAGCAAGGAGATTGCCATGCAGTGCAAAGGCGGTTAGAGACAATATCTAAACAAATAAAACTATTTGTGGGCACTGAAATTTGGATTTAACGTAACTGGGATGGGTCATGAAATAGTATTCTTCCTCTGACTTTTTCTTTTTTTTTGTTTTAAGATTTTATTTATTTGAGAGAGAGAACACGCAGGGGAGGGAGGGGCAGAGGGAGAGGGAGAAGCAGACTCCCCAATGAGCAGGGAGCCCGACTCGGGGCTCGATGCCAGGACCCCGGGATCATCACCTGAGCCGAAGGCAGACGCTTAACGGACTGAGCCACCCGGGCGCCCTCTTCCTCTGACTTTTTCAATCACTTAAAAACATAAAAACTTTTTAGCTTGTAGGCTGTGCAAACATAGGCGGCAAGCGGGGTATGGGCCGTGGCCACAACATGCCGCTCAGCCCTCAGCTTTGGCAAGCTTCTGAGATGGAAGGGATCTGCTCTTGGCGTGCAAAGACACTGGTTGGTTCATCTGTAATGATGGTTTTTAATTTTAGCACAATCTTTCGACTGTTTAAATGATCAGGTTTGATTCATTTAGTAAATAAATTTCTCATTACCTCCTTGCTTGGCCACAGAGAAATCTGCTATAGTTAAGAGCAGAATAATGGTTTTACTTTTAAAACTGCTTAGCCACGGTTACACATGGGCATGTTTCTTTCAAATACTGATCTCCGCATTTCTGTGTCTATTTCGCATAGTGAGAAGCATTCCAGTCTTAGCTAGGGCTCTGTCGGTGGAAAGATTTCATTTTATTTTATTTTTTTAAAGATTTATTTATTTTAGAAAGAGAAAGAGAGCAAGCACGAGCCGGAGGAGCAGAGGGAGAGAGAGAGCATCTCTGGCTCTCCGACTCTCAACCTCTCTTGCTGAGCACCCCCCACTCATATTTCTGAGTAATCTAACCACTGACCATTCTCTCCTGCCACCCCTCTCGCCCCACCGGTCCATAAGTAGCATCTTTGAAGCCTGCTGAGACTTGATAGTTTGAGAGTTAGTGGTCTTTTTCATCCTACTGACCTGTGAGCTCAGGAGCACTGTCCCTGGGTGGGCATGATGCTTGGGTGCTCCATGCCCGCTTCCCACAAAGTTAACCAAGTCAAAGATGATGGGATGCTCACATGCATATATATATACACATATGTATATGGCATATGTATATCCATTCATATATATGTGCGGTTTTGTGTGTATATACATACAT
>NC_058419.1:117144175-117202783 GCF_002201575.2 Neomonachus schauinslandi
TATGTATGTGTGTTATTAGAATTGCTAAGTCTAACTTCTACATGGGTTAGTTGTAAAACTAAGTGATATAATCCAAGAAAAGTACTCAGCATGGGGTGTGATATCTACCAAGTGTTCCATAAATATTAGCTTATATTATTATTTTTAGTTTATTACTTTAGATATATGATCGATTTTATATTCTTGAACGGTGAGCCTGACACAGGGCTTGATCTCATGACCCCGAGATCATGACCTGAGTCGAAATCAAGAGTCGGACACTCAGCCGACTGAGCCACCCAGGTGTCCCAGAACAATTCTTATTCTGCCACATTAGAGCTCTCTGACTTTGGTGAATCACTTTACCTCATGAGAATTTTCATTTCTCAACTGTAAAATGGTTAGAATGCATTTTGCGAAACTATTAAGAAAAACAGGTAACACATGTGTTCATGTAAACCATCCTCCCAGATTAACCAACACCGAGTAAGCATCTAGCATGTGCACATTAAAAACACCAGGAATATATGATACTTATCAATTTCTAGCTTGCTGTTTTCACTTACCACTATATTATAAGTACTTATGTGTCTCAGTGTTCTTTTAAAAAACGTGATTTGAGGAGTGCCTGGGTGGCTCGGTTGGTTGAGCGTCCGACTCTTGGTTTTCGCTCAGGTCGTGATCTCGGGGTCCTGGGATCGAGCCCCGCGTCGGGCTCCCTGCTCAGCGGGGAGTCTGCTCCTCCCACTGCCCCCCCCTCCGCTTGCACACACTCTCTAAAATAAATATTTAAAAATTAATTAATTAAAACATGATTTGATGGTTGTATAACATATCGTTTAATGGGGGACCACAATTAAGTAATCCCTCCCCAACATTCGACATGAGATACTCTCTTTGCCATGCCGAATAGACAACCTTCATAAATAATTTGCCACATCCTTGATCATGTCTTAAGAGAGCTTCTAGAAGTGGAGTTTCCATATCAAAGGAGACGACATATAACTATTAATACGGTCGAATAATTTCCCTGTGCTTCCTGGCCTCTTGTATCTCTTCTTTTGAAAATTGTTTCCAAGTCTTTTCTTATAAAAGATCTACCAAGTGCTCCTTTTCTCGTCAGGAGTAAGGTATCACAGGTTCTGAGTGTCTCCGGGGCGACAGTGTGTGTTGGGCTTGGTCTAGGTGCAGAGAGCAGAGGGGCTCGAGCACGGCTCCCGGAGTCAGGCCGCCCAGCCAAGACCACTCAGGCTCCTTAATCTCCTGAAGCCCCAGCTCCCTTATCTGGGCTTCACGAGGCTGCTTTGGAAACTGAAACAGAACCCTAGACATCAAGCCCTTAGCATGACGCCTGACCGATATAGCAAGTGGTCAATAAACCTGAGCGGTCTTTATTATTACCAGTGCCCTCATTCCATCCCTTAAGGGGCAAAGGCAGATGTGGGCATGGGTTTGCATAAAAATAGACATCTGAGTTTCTAGGAAATGAAACTATAAGCAGTTGTTTCCTTTGTAACACAGTCCCCCCCGGGGTTAACTCCTCATTAGACCTCAGGCACAAAATGAGCCATGGTGCCCACATTCAGATCTAGAAATCAGGATGGGTTCCCACTGAATGTACTCCATCATGGCTCATTTGGGTGACAAAATAATTTCAGAAAAAGGCCACTGATATCTTTTTCTGACTAATTTTCGGCATCCCTAATAGCTCACACTGCTCGCAAAGAACCTGAACACATATTCTGTGACTTGAGCCTCATGGTGGCCCTGGAACACACCTGGAGAGGTATTAGAATGTTCTGCCTCGACAGAGAAGGTGAGGCCGGGTACTCAGGCTCCTCGCAGTCACTAGGCCTTGACCGTTGGCTTTAAGTATCGGTCTTCCCAGTTTTAGCATAGGTCTGGTTAGGTCAGTTTCTCCAGACTCCCTCACCATTGATCTCTGATCATCCTTGATATCTGCTCAAATCCCTCAGCCCCTCCCATCCTCCAGGTGATAGCTGATCTCCTTGGCCTGCTTGCAGCGAGAATCCTGTCAAGTCGGTTTATCCAGAAGCCACCCCCACCCCTGATGTTTCACCTTAGTCATTTTCCATCCACCGACCCCCACCCTGCTCCTTGGCTATAAATCCCGACGAGTCCCTTCCGTGCAGGCAACAGAACCCAGTACTCTACCGAGGCTTCTTTTCCCCAAAAACATAGGATGGACAGATTAGATCCATAGAAGCAATTTCCCCAATTCGAACATCTGTTCCTCCTCACTACAGATCGCATTAACTTTGGCAGGAAGCTGGACAGCGCAAGCGTTGATTACTCTGAATTTGAGTAATACTGCCATGATTAATCTGGATTATGAAATATCAATCACAAAGAAGTTCTCCTCTCCTCCCCCCCCCCCCCCCCCCGCAAATAACCAAACTACAAATTCTTAAACATCTCTCTTGCCAGCTGGTTTCAGTTCTTCCCACCAAGAGGACAGAGAACAATTTTTTTAGGGAATCTCTTGGCTGTTCTTACCATTTTTAGTCTTCTTCCACAGAGAAATATAGAAGTCTGGTTGAAGAGAGCAGAGCAGGAAAGATGTCAAGATCAGCCTGAGATGGATCCAATAGCTTCAACTAAGATAAAGAGAAAACACCGCATTTTGCATTTCAAAGAGGTTAAAGGACTGTAGCTCCAAAACACACTGGGAACTTGCTCAAAAATGTGCTCTTGAAAACAGCCATTAATAGTATTTACTTCCTCAAAGTTATGTAAACTAGAGATATACTCCAGAAAACCATCTCTAGTACTGTTAAACATCTGACTTTATCTTCAGAGAATTGACATTTTAGACTACCAAAATTTTCCTTTAGGTTAAAAAAAAATTATTTTATTATTATTATTATTTATTATTATTATTATTTGGCATATGATTTGGATTCCCTCTCCTCTCCTCCCCACTCCCTGAGAATGGCTCACACACATAATTAGTTAAACTACCCAAATTTGTCCCCGGGTGGAAAAATACCTTTCTGGGTTGCATGGAGTGACTCTATGTCTGGAGTCTTCGGAGATGAAGAGATGGTGCTCAGGAAGTATGGAGTCTCAGAGACTCCAGGCTACCAGCCCGAGGGTTTCCCAGTGCGAAGACAAGGTTGGGGGGGTGTAGGGGAGGAGCATGACTGTTAAAACCACCCCAGACAGGAGGTTTGCAGAAGCACCAGGTTCCTCTTATTTCTACCACCCTAACTGGGGCGATGTCTTGTCTAAGTCCGAACAACCCGGTAGGCTGACCTTCCACTTTTTTTTTAATGGGCGACTTTCTCAACCTCAGCTCTATGGACCTTTTTGGGGAGATAATTCTGTGTCGCCTTGTACGATGTTGAGCAGCATCCCTGACCTCTCCCCACGAAATGCCAGAAACACTGCCCTTCCAGCTGTGACAACCACAGATGTCTCCAGACATTGCAAAATATCCCCTGGGGGGCCGAAGCGCCCCAGGTTGAGAGCCACGGTTCTATAGATATCGAGAGACAGGCCTAAATTGACCTTGCTCTGTCTTTGCCACCCCCCCCCTTTCTGAAAGGGCCCCTTTGGTTTGTAAGCAGTAGCAGAGCTTCCAGC
Source organism: Neomonachus schauinslandi (assembly GCF_002201575.2). Taxonomy (NCBI): domain Eukaryota; kingdom Metazoa; phylum Chordata; class Mammalia; order Carnivora; family Phocidae; genus Neomonachus; species Neomonachus schauinslandi. The sequence continues at coordinate 117,147,761 of NC_058419.1, forward strand.
TGGTTGACTCACTTCAGTAAAAAAGGTCAGCTGCACTTGTAGTCTGGTGTCACATAAAGCCTTGCTTCTCGAAGTGGGGTCTTCGCGAGAACTGTTCCCTTTCTTCACTGACGATTGGGTCCTTTCGCAGGGAGAGGCAAAATATCGGTAGTTATGTTTAAAGGTCTTGAGTCCATCTCGACAACCTGAAGAGAATTTGAAAAATGCAGGTTGGCGTGGGGAGATGAGCTGATAAGGATCAGGGTTAATATACTGAAAAGTCACCAGTGCCCCGGATCAGCTGAAAAACGACTAGATGCAATAAAAATAGAGATCTTTCCGGGGGCATTGTTACGAGCCAGACACTGTTTTAACTGCTTTGTATGTATTAACTCGTCAAATACTAAAAAAAAAAAAAAGAAAGAAAGAAAGAAAGAAAAAAGAGGTAAACATATATATATATATATATATATTTTTTTTTTTTTACAAGTACTGTAATTGGGACACCTGGGTGGCTCATTCGTTAAGCATCTGCCTTCGGCTCAGGTCAGGATCCCAGGGTCTTGGGATCGAGCCCCGCATCGGGCTCCCTGCTCAGCGGGGAGTCTGCTTCTCCCTCTGCCCCTCGCCCTTGCTTGTGCTGTTTCTTCTAATAAATAAATAAAATCTTAAAAAAAAAAAAAGTACTGGAATTGACGCACATACCAGGTAAGTGATAGTTACACAAGCAGGAAACATCAAATACCTTCTTATCAGACCAAATTGCTATGCAAACATTATGTACAAATCGGTCATTGTCTCACATATAAACAATGACCGATCCAGAGTGGCAATAGGAGAAGAGATCCCATTCCAAACAGTAACAAAAATATGAACTACTTGGGAAGAAAACCGGCACAGAACGTTCAGGAACGAGGGAGGTGGGGAGGAAGGCAGGAGACTAGAATGCTCTACCTCGCGGGCTGCAGGCTTTCCACCTGCCCCCAGGTCCACTCTGCATGCCTTTCCATCCTGCTCTGTGTCCCAGGAGGCTGAGCTATATGAACTTCATCAACTGGTTGGTGCTAAAGGCTGCTTGGTGGGTTTAGCCAACGTGGAAAGGGGTCAGGGTATTTATCCCCGTGGCTCCCTCCCTTTGCAAGGCTGGGGGTAGGGCTGCAACCCTCTAATGATGCTCTCGTCAGGTGATGCTCTCCTTGAGACCACTCTTCCCCAATTCTACTGATTGTTCCTTCCCCTTGCCTTTGGAGGCCTGGGGTTGTGAAGACCTGCCCTGAAGTGCCCTACTCTCCTGATTTCCCTGAATCCTGTCCAAACTGTCTTTAAAAGAAATCGGAGGGGGAGACGAACCATGAGAGACGATGGACTCTGAAAAACAAACGGAGGGTTCCGGGGGGGGGGGGGGGGGGAGGATGGGTTAGCCTGGTGGTGGGTATTGAGGAGGGCACGTTCTGCATGGAGCACTGGGTGTTATGCACAAACAATGAATCATGGAACCCTACATCTAAAACTAATGATGTGATGTATGGTGATTAACATAACATAATAAAAAAAATTAAAAAAAAAAAGATTGGGAGGTCAGTTCCTTACTACGGTATCTACAAATTTATATGTGTTTTTGTTTGTTTGTTTTATTTTTTCCTCAGTGCACCCATTTCTGTAACTAGAAAATAAATTCACTTTTTAGTAGGAAAAAAAAAAAGGCACTTTGCTAAATTCATCAATTTCTTTCTTTGAGCGTGCCACCTGTTGCCGGCCAGGACCCAGGAGTCGGTGAAGGAGATGTAAATAAATGAAGAGAAGTAAGTCGCCGTTAGGGCTAGAGTCCACAACACTGTAAAAAATGGAAATCTTGCTTAAATTGATTTATAAATGCTGTGCAACCCCAACCAAATACCAATAGGATTCCACGAGTAACTTGCCAGATTGACTCTAAACGGGGAGGCATTTTGGAAATCAGTTGGGCATTTTTCTTTATCCCAAAGATTAGGGTTATCTCCTAAAATAATGACACCTACGAGGATGAACAATAACCCCATAATATCTCAATGTTGATTTTGTATTCAAATTTGCCCAGTTTGTCCCCAGTGTCATCTCCTTTCATAGAGAAAATATTTGTTATAGAAACAAGGCACTGGATCTGACTGGGTTAAGACCACATGTGAGGGGGCACCTGGGTGGCTCAGTCGGTTGAGCGTCTGCCTTTGGCTCGGGTCGTGATCTCGGGGTTCTGGGATAGAGTCCCATGTGGGGCTCTCTGCTCAGCGGGGAGTAGGCCTCTCCCGCTCTCTCTGATCCTCCTCCGCTTGTGCTCTCTCTCTCTCTCTCTGTCTCAAATAAATAAATAAAATCCTTAAAAAAAAAAAGAAGAGACCACATGTGAGAATAGCCAGGTAACTTCTAAATGGAAAAGTACCAAAGGGAGGATTTCGCTTCCGGATCTATAAATGCATTATAACGATGCATTGCCTACGGCACGGTCCCAGCACGTCAGTGAAAGAGAGGAGATACCAGAATCAAGCAAAGGCACATATGGGACATTAGTTTAAAGTCCCATCAATGACAAAAGAAATTATTAAAATAATGTTGGGCAGCTGGCTTAAAGTTTAGAAAAAATTCAGTTATAGTCTTACCTCGTTTCTTACACCAAAATTAATTTCAGATGGTTCAAAAATTTAAATGTAAGACCTTGAACATTAAAAGTACCAGAAGAAATCATAGAGAGATATTTTTACAATCTTAAAGTGAGAAAGCTGTTCCACATATGAAGACAACAACAACAAACAAAAACCCAACAGCAACAACCTCAGAGTCTGAAAGGAAACACTGAAATATTTGACTACATAAAAATAAATCTACTCTCTCATCTGCCAGGGAGGCTTTGTGATCAGTAAAGACACACCCAGGTTTCATATGGTAAGATACTGAGAAATGATGATACTCTGTACGTGGCGTATTGATTATGCTTTCTTGTCTTGTTATTGATCTTCGATTCGTATCTCCTAGCTCCCCAATGATACTGCAGACCCCGAGAGTTAGGAATGCGATGTCCCCAGCATCCTGTCCCCAGCGGGTACTGAAGAAATCAAGCTTCATGATGATAAAGATGAAAGTGATCTTGAAAACAAGAACAATTCGATCAGTTAGGTTAATCTTGAGAGGAAGATGGTTACACAGATTAATCAATTGAAGTGACCAGTCATCTGATGAGTTTCACTAGCTCTTTAAATTAACCAGTTTGGTCAAGTGCCATTTGTCTAGTAGTCAAGCATAAAGAAAGCCTATTTTTTTTTTTTTTATTCAAAAGATCCTAAGTCCTCCTTAAATCAATGTAGTGAATTCAGTAGCAGAATGGTTATTGACTTTCTAATAATGGATAATGTCATTCTACTTTAACTTCAATTATATCAGTGGCCTGGTTGTTTAAATAAAATCTTCCTTTTTCTGCCCAACTTGATCTTGAAAACTTTCCGCTCTATAGAAGAGCAGAAGGAATTACACGACCCAGCCTGGAGGCCTGCTGCCTGAGTGCAAAAGTTGTTAAGAGTGTGCCCCCTTGGTTTTCTCTCTTTGTTTGTGGATATATGTGTATGTATTTGTTTTCTTAATCATCTGAAAGTTGCAAACAACATGACATTGTACCCTAAGCACGTAAGCCTGTATCTCCTAAAATAAGGATGACAACTAAGAGTTAACAATAATCCCATAATCATATCTCATGTTGATTCTATATTCACATGTCTCCAATGTGTCCCCAAACCATCCTTTATTAGCTTTTTCTTTTTTTTCCTGATTCAGGAGACACTCAAGTGTTCACACAGTGAGTTTGGTTATGTCTCTGTAAACTTTTCACACTCTTTCCTTATACAAAACCTTTTTTTTTTTTTTAACGGATGTCACCCCCAAAGGTGACTTTAAGCTCTGTGACAAAAACGTTCTCCTGAATGGCAGACCTGTATTTCCAGTTATGTGCTGGACAGTTTCATATATACAAAGAAGGACAAATTCTTCCAGAACAAAGCCCTAAGATTTTGAAACATTAAGGTGTAAAAGCTGGAAAAAAGTTTTTTTTTTTTTACATAAACTAAAAAAAAAAAGAACACTGCCATTTAAAAACTACAAGAATTTTCTATCTCCTTAGAGATAGAGGCAGCAAAATTTGTTATATTCTTTTCTTTCGGGTTTCTTCTCTCTTTCTCCCCCACTCCCACCCCCACCCGTTCCTCTCTCTGAAAACATTTTGGGTTTTTTTGGTTTTGGTTTTTTGGGGTTTTTTTTTAAAGGTTTTATTTATTTATTTGAGAGAGGGAGAGCACAAGCAGGGGGAGGGGCAGAGGGAGAAACAGACCCCCGCTGAGCACGGAGCCTGATGTGGAGCTCGATCCCAGGACCCCAAGACCATGACCCTGAGACCACAACCCCAGCCAAAATCAAGAGTTGGACACCCAGCCGACTAGAACCACCCAGGTGCCCCTGAGAACATTCTGAATGGGGCTTTTAGTTGGGCAAATATAAGGCAAGGCCTTTTTTTTTTTTAAAGATTTTTTATTTATTTGACAGAGAGAGACATAGCGGGAGAGAGAACACAAGCAGGGGGAGTGGGAGAGGGAGAAGCAGGCTTCCCGCGGAGCAGGGAGCCCGATGCGGGGCTCGATCCCAGGTCCCTGGGACCATGAGCTGAGCCGAAGGCAGACGCTTAACGACTGAGCCACCCAGGCGCCCCATAAGGCAAGGCCTTTAACTTTTTCTTGACTTTTAACAGAAAATACATAGTCATGAGGCAAGAACTTATGTATAGAAAACAAAAAAAGAAAGAACAAAAGGAAGGAAGGAAGGAAGGAAAGAAGGGAGATAGACTGTTGGGACTCTTAGGCAAATATAAAGGACTTCTGGGGGCGCCTGGGTGGCTCAGTCGGTTAAGCGTCTGCCTTTGGCTCAGGTCGTGATCTCAGGGTCCTGGGATTGAGCCCAGAGTCCAGCTCCCTGCTCCACGGGGAGCCTGCTTCTCCCTCTCCCACTCCCCCTGCTTGTGTTCCATCTCTCGCTGTGTCTCTCTGTCAAATAAATAAATGAAATCTTTAAAAAAAACAAACATATATATATATAAAGGACTTCTGTTTTGTATTTTAATAGATAGTATACATTTATGTGGTATAGAATTTTTATAAATAGGGAGAAATTGTGCTTGGGGTCCCCAAGACCACCCCAGGTTTAACGATTCATGAGGAAGATTCACGGGACTCAGCATATAGTTTACCCACAGCTTTGATTCTTTATAGTGAAAGGACACAAACCAAAATCAGTAAAGAGAAAAGGTGCATGGGGCAATGACCAGAGGAAGCCAGGCATAAGCTTCCAGAATCTTCTCCCAGGGAAGGCCCACAGGAAGCACTTAATTCCCCCAGCAACCAGTTGACAAAACACATGTAAAATGTTGTCTACCAGGGAAATTCATTTTAGAGACGAAGCACCCAGGGTTTTTTGTGGGGGACTGGTCACGTAGGCACCCTCTATCTAGCATGTGCCAAAATTCCAGGCTCCCGGACAGACAGCTGGTGTTCGACATACATCTTAGTGTTTACAAAAACAGTTGAGTTGCAGTGAGTCACTCTTATCAGTTCTGGGAATGGTGAGAAACCACTAGAAATCCCAGTCCCCAGATTCCAAAGGCCGACCTTCAAAGCTTTCCGAGGAGAGCCATCTGCAGCCTGCCCTGTCGTCTCTTCTGTACGATACCGACAGACACCCATGCACAGATGCGTACGGAGGGAAAGATGGTCCACTCTCCTCGCTCACCAGCCACCCAGTTCCATCCCGCCCCCACCCCCGTCTCTACAAGGAGCCATTGTCTGTGGTTTATCCTTACTTGTCTTTCCCAGGTTTCTTTATATCTGCAGACCACTGGCCTCGGGGAGTGAAGGACCAGAACTTTCCCAGGCACCAGAAGCCAGCCCGTCTGTCGGAAGCGGCCTCGGCTTTCTGATTAGCCTAGCTACTTTTTTAGCGAAATGTTTTTCTTTTTCTAGGTCACACAAAGGATTTTCCTGACCTCCCTTTGTGTATCTGTAGACCTTGCCCTCCTTTGCAGAAAGAACCGAGTCCTCCCGCATGTCACGAAACAGAAACCGGACGCCCCTGGCTCCAGCCCGAGCACCGACAGAACATTTGTAGCTGGCACCGTCGCGTCGGCTCGGCATCAGGAAACGTTGCAGGCCACTGCGCTCCCTCTGCTGATGAACCACCCTGAAGCCCTTTCAAAACCCCTGGGCCAGGCAGAAACCTCGGAGTTGGCCTTTGAACAAGAGCCTGCCTTCTCCCCGGGTGGCCGGCCTCCTGAATAAAGCTCCTATTCCTTGCCGGTCAAAACTGGTCTCTTGAGTGATGGCCTTTCGGGACGAAGGCCAGCCGAACTTGGGCTGGGTCACAGTACACTTTGTTAGCAAATACTTTGTTCCTCTCTTGCTTTTTCCATTCAGAGCTCTTCTACGCCTTCTGCCCCTGAGGATGTACAGGGAGCATCCTCCTGCTTTTCCCACAGCTAGAAAGCATCCCGCTTCTGGATATTCCCCAAGTTGTCTAACCATCTCTCTATCGATGGACATGTGGCTTGTTCCAGATCTTCGCTATTACAAGCAGTCATGCAACGACTAACCTTGAACTATGAAGGACCTTCTGCTGAAGAGTTCATTGTCAACTACCCCACAGGCTGAGTGACGACACACAGATGGCCACATTGTTGGCCCAGTCCCCTGCGGCTTCGTTAGCTCAAGAGAAATTACTGGATGTTGAAGATAGACTGCTTCAAGTTCTCCCGTGAGAACAGGCCTCTCATTGGCTGGATGCCTCGTACTTGGTTTTCTAAGCCTGACTGTATTTTTTCCTTTTTGGTGGAAATAAAGAGGATCAGGCATGGCCCTTGGTGGGTCGTTACGGTTTCGTGCAGGGTTGCTAAATGTAGCAAATTGGCACAGACTTATACTAAACAATTATTTCTTGTTTATCTGAAATTCAAATTTAATTGGGTATCCTGGATTTTTATCTGGCAGCCCTGGTTTAGTGTCATATTTTTAATCTAGCGACTTAAACATTGCAAAACTCCTGGGATTAGGTCTCTGCCATTGAAAGCTGGCATCCAGCGCGGCAGCTGAGCAAGCACTCAGCTGGGGACAGAAGCCCCATGTTGCAGTCCCTATCCTGCCGTTTGACTCCAACACGGACACCAGAGTAGTTCCGCAGAAACTTTGCATCATACATCCTCTCCTAAAGCTGATGGGAACCTAAATTAAGTCCCTTTACACAAATTGCTCCAGTCCACCGAATGCTGAGTTCCCAGCATGGGGAAGTATGACGTCTTACGTTTCTCTGTGTGCGTTGCTTGCTTTGGGTGAGCACGCGAGCCAGGGGTAGGTATTAACCCCCACTCCCATTCGCCAATTTCTGCTGTTCCCACCCGCAGATGCTGGCCTTCAGGGTCTGCTGGATAAAAGGAAGAGACGACTTTAATGGCAAGCATCATGGTATTTTTATAACGAGTCTGAACTTTTTTTTTTTTTTAATTCCCAAATGCCTTTTTATTCTCATCAATCAAGGAACTCAAAACTCCAAATTGGACTCGCCCGATTTCTACCAGAAACCTGCCACTTCAGTAGCATGGTGTTGCACATTATTTCTTAATCAGTTTTGCCAAGCAGTTTACAAACTTACTATACAAACGTAATAGAGTTAATTCTCCGGAGGCTTGGATAATTAATGAAGCATTTAGATATGAAGATAGCATGCGGAAAACAGCCACAACCAACATTTGCATTGCTTTTTTAAAAAAATCAGTGACAATGACAAATGTCATATTAATACCTGAAAACCAAATTATTTTAATACATCCTGAATGGAGTGCCATTTCCACGACGAGTCTGAACTTTTAACCCCTTCAGTTAGATAGAACCATGACCGTTTTCAAATAATATTCTTTTTTTTTTTTTAAAGATTTTATTTATTTATTTGAGAGAGAATGAGAGACAGAGAGCATGAGAGGGAGGAGGGTCAGAGGGAGAAGCAGACTCCCTGCCGAGCAGGGAGCCCGATGCGGGACTCGATCCCAGGACTCCGGGATCATGACCTGAGCCGAAGGCAGTTGCTTAACCAACTGAGCCACCCAGGCGCCCTCAAATAATATTCTTTGTTAGAAATTTGCAGATACTGTGAGCCGGCTCTCTGTGAGAGGCAGAAGCAGAACACAGCCTACAGAATTCATTGTAAAGCCCCAGTATCATCGTTAACCTTGTCTTTTGCTTCTCTCCCCCCACCCCATAAACTGAAATACCAGTGCCTCTCTGCTTAGTCCTGTAAGTTTCATTTCACCTCGAAATGAAAGTGTTCTGAAGATGCCCTCGACAGGATATGCAAATTCGTATAACAAAACCCTTCCTTCGCATCAAGGGCTGGTCCCCAGTAAGTATTAGTGTTCACCAGATGACTCCAAAGGGTCAGATGCTTTGAAAAAAGGCCCCAGATGCAAATAATGGCGTAGATGATGTGGTTAAAAAGAGAAAAGGCTATTTATGGATGTAATGGTCTCCAGGCAGTTGTCTGTCTCGTCATCTGGTTTCCAAAGCCCCAAGAGCGGATTTGTTAGTAGCGAGGCACGGTGGAAAGACACTCGCTTGGGATTTGAGGGACAGGGCTATCTCATAAAAAACGTTAACTCGCATCCGCACATTCCTTCTCCCTGTTGATGATTCCGTTGAGTTAGAAGCACCATCATTCACAACACTTGAGATGTTGCTGTGAAGGTATTTGGTGGATGCGATTAACCTTTACATAATCAGTTAACTTTAAGCAAAGGAGATTGCCCTTGATAACGTGGGTGGGCCTCATCAAATTAGTTGAAGGCCTTAAAAGCAAAAACTGATTTCCCACAGGACAAGGAATTCCGCCCTAAGACTGTAACACAGAAATCCTACTTGACTTTCCAGCCTGTGGTCTGCCCTACAGAATTCAGATTTGAAAAAGTAACCATGATTTCATTGACTTTTTATTGTTCTTTACCTAACCAATGATATTGAAAAAAATGGTGTCAAATAAAACTACTTCAATTATTTTTCTCTTGGTTCTAGCTTCCTTCCTACTTATTAAAGGAGAGTCTCATATTAATAAAACCATTGGAAATTACTTAGGTACTAAGCAGTGTGTGTTGAACCCCTTATTACAAATGATTAAGCACTATTTTGTTTTAATATTTTTTGGTAATAACTTTATTTTCACCAATGGAATATTAATATAAGAGCATTATCTGATACTTTGTGTTCCTAAAAAACCAGCATTGTCTTTTTCTCTTCATAAAATCAAAGCATTAGAGGGGCGCCTGGGTGGCTCAGTCGGATAAGCGTCTGCCTTCAGCTCAGGTCATGATCCCAGTGTCCTGGGATCGAGCTCCGCATCAGGCTCCCTGCTCCCTCTCCTCCCTCTGTCCCTTCCCCCTCACCCATGTTCTCTCTCATGCTCTTTCAAATAAATAAATAAAATCTTAAAAAAAATTTAAAAATAAATAAAATAAAAGCATTAGAAATAACTCAAATACCCCAAGCAACTAAGTACCTGGCAATGATAGTTAAATGAACACAAATATCAGAAACTTCTATTCTAGGTACATTTGAATGGTTAACTGAGTTGAAAACCGTTATTCTCTCCAAATGTCCACAAAGCAGGCCTAACTTTTGGGTTGAATACAATAGTTACAATTATGCACAACGAAATGTGACTATAACTTATCGGAGTCAGAAGCATTTTTATTAAAGCAGGAAAGGATCTTCTCCTACATGACACACAGGGATCACTACCTCAGCAAGGGCCAGGCAACAATTTCATTGTTGTTGTTGTTGTTGTTTTTTAAAAATATTTTATTTATTTATTTGTCAGAGAGAGAGAGCACAAGCAGGCGGAGCAGCAGAGGGAGAGGGAGAAGCAGACACCTGCCCGAGCAGGGAGCCTGACGCGGGGCTCGCTCGATCCCAGGATCCCGGGATCATGACCTGAGCTGAAGGCAGACGTTTAACCAACAGAGCCACCCAGGTGCCCCAATTTCATTGTTTTTTAAATTGAGATATAATTGACATATAACATTAGCTTTACGTGTTACAACGTGATGATTTGATATTTGTATATATTGAGAAACGATCACCACAATAAGTCTACTTAACCTCCTCCACCACACACAGCTACAAATTTTTTTAAATCAATTTCATTTTAACCAGTATTTTTTTGAAGCCCCTTAGGTGGTTCCAATATGCAACCAAGTTTTGCAACTACTATACTAGAAAACTTAGCCTTGCAGAGCAGTTCTCAAACTTTGGTGTATTGAACCCCGTGGCTGCCCCTCCTCCCCGTGCAGGCCACAGCCCCGTACCCAGAGCTTCTGATACAATACGGCTGGATGGGGTCTGAGAATTTGCCTTTTTCCTAAGTTCCCCAGTGACGCAGATGCTGCTCATCCAGGACCCAACTTTGAGAACTGTCCTACAAAATTACCATTATCTGAAAACCATCCATGACCAAGTGCCGTTATCTTGAATCTCCCCATGTTGGTATGACTCTGAAAAAGGACCAGGCAATGATGGGAGTGCAATTGGGACTTTCTGGAAGAAAGAAGGTGAACAACCAAATCTACAGAAGCAAGCATCCAGGTTGATGGAAGTTAGCACAGCATACTTTGTGCTTTTCCTCACTGCCCTGAGGCTTAATGATAAAGTGCACCTTCATCATACAGTGGTTAGTCATCAGAGGTTGCCTGGGTTCCAGCAAACATCTCTGGTTGAAGCAGCAAGAGGTCCTGTTTCTTCTAAGGAACTGTGTGGTCTTACTGAGCCAGTCACTTCATCCCTTTGAGCCTTAACTTAGTTTCCTCACCTGTAAAATGGGAGGGAACTCATTTGGTCTCGAATGTTCCATCTCACTCCAAAATCCAATCAATTCCGTGACATTTGACAAGAGAGGTGATGGAGTCTATGGTTTGAGCATGGAAGACTTGGGCCATTTCGGCGCCCAGGAGTTCGATGGCCTTGGGCACCACCATTAGTCTTCGTGCTGGCCTCTCGCAGCAGGGTGAAAAATCACCAAAGGGCCAGGAAACCCGCCACCTGCCCAGTGCACTGAAAACTCTGCTCTCCGGAGGTCACTTGAAGTCAGACTAAAATTCAATCACCTCTTTGACATTTGCTCTGTTTTTTTGTTTTTTGGTTTTTGTTTTTTTGGTTTTTTTAAAAAGATTTTATTTATTTATTTGAGAGAGAGAGAATGAGAGACAGAGAGCATGAGAGGGAGGAGGGTCAGAGGGAGAAGCAGACTCCCTGCTGAGCAGGGAGCCCGATGCGGGACTCGATCCCGGGACTCCAGGATCATGACCTGAGCCGAAGGCAGTCGCTTAACCAACTGAGCCACCCAGGCGCCCCGACGTTTGCTCTGTTTTAATCAGTTTCGTGATTAAAACAAAACCAAAAAAACCCACACCTCATGACCCATTCTGAGGCTGGAACCATTCCTAGAGGAAACTGAAAAAACAAATAACTTAGTGACTTACTCAAATCTCACCCAACCCCTGCCAGATGTAGGCGTCAGTGTGTGTAGCCCTGCATCAAAAGGATAATGTCATTATTTCAGTATTAATTTCAAGTCCTCCCCAAACAATGCCGCTTAATTTTTTAAGTGATTGATGATTGCCATTGCCTTATTCACTTTGTTCCAGAATGCTTTTTTTACTTGAAATTGGTCCGGAAGCCAGGATGGATCTACTCTGGAATTCTGACCTGAATGAATGTCAGGAAAGAGGATCAAGGAAGAAGGTCCTGGTTAGAATCCATCAGTGGTTCTCGACCAGGAGCAAGTTTGCCACCCCACCCCGCCTCCCGGGGAAAATGTGGCAATGTCTGGAGACATGCTTTTCATTGTTACATATGTGTGTGTGTGGCGGGGGGTCGGGGGGAGGCATTGCTACCTACGTCTCTTAGGTAGAGGCCAGGGAGGCTGCTAAACCTCCTAGAGCTCACAGGGCAGCCCCCACGGCAAAGGATGATCCAGCCCAAAATACCATTAGTGCTGAGGTTGAGAAACCCTGACACAATTCTCCTGGGGGGGAACAAAAGAAAATGGCCAGAGGGACAAAGAGGAGGGAGCAGAGGGGATCTGTCCCCGGGGAGAGGCATCTGAGCCCAGGGAAAGGCTGGTCCTCATTAGCTCATCCAGCTTCCCTCCCTTTCCAAACTCAGCAGCTCCCCTCGTCCCAGTTTTCTTTCCTCACCTCAGGCTTTCCCTGCCCCCATTCTGAAATGCCTCCATCAGGGACCCTGAGACATCTCTTGGGGACAAAAGTGGCCCTGGGGAAAATATGTGATAAACAGAAGAAGCTAGTAAATGTAGGAAAAAGTGCTTAACATCAGGAGCGCAGCAGAAATGGCAATTAAAACAATAAAGCAACTTAAAGCAGGTTTTTAACCTGGAAGAGATGTGCTCGCACTTTTTAAACAGGTGCACTTTTGTTCTATTTACATTTAATGCTGAGTGTGACTGCCTCGGTAGGCTCAAGATAGAAATGATTCTGATTTCAGATTTTTTTTTTTTTTACACCATCAAACATACACAAAACCAAAGCAGGATATAGCAGAAAACAGGGAGGGGGAGAAAGCGTTGTGATCAGCTCTTTCTGACCACCCACCGCTGTGGCGGCCCTGGCCCCAAATAAATGATCACATCCAATCAAAATCCGTGGAAGCAAGTGGCATTTCTCAGATCGATTACAGTGCCTAACTTGTGTGCATACAACAAAACAGCTTCAAATGACCAGGGTCGTTCATGACTGCACCGATGCAAATTGGGAAGGAATTAGTGACTCATCAAAAACTAGTCTTCTTGTGCCATCTGGTTTTTCTCCGCACGCACTTTAATTCATAGGACGTTGTCTGTGAATCTTGTCTTCACCCAGTGTTGCCCTTTGAGGGCTCTGAATGCAGTCAGTGGGGGAAATGAACGCACCATTGCTGAGGACAGGGGTCTGTCCCCTTTTCAATACTAGGAGGCTGCTCAGTAGCCCAGGTCCTAAACAGAGGATATTGTGGGGCTTGAAGAAATTTAGGGTTCGTTCCTTGGTCCCTCAGGTGAGTACCTGTCAGTGGCACTTCCTGAGTTCATTCTACAGCAAATATACATCAAAATGTGCCCCCGGGGAATCACCCTGATGGTTTTAAAGAGTGACACAAATTCAGCTTGAGTCATTTTTTTTTTCTGTGGTTCATAGTCTTGGCATCAATGTAAGAAGGTACTGGATTTCATGCTCCCTGTCTAGGGCAAATCAGAGAATTATACATCCTCAGACACGGAGGGCCAAGTGCTCACAGATCCATGACCCCTCCTCAATGCTCAGAAGGGCCATGCCCATTAGTGAACCCTCGGGACAGTCTGCCCTGGGGTTTCTAAAGACCGCTGACAGCGGCGAGGGCTGCTGTGCTAAGGAATGGCAGCCGGGTCTCAAATGCATTTTTTTTTTTTTTTAAGATTTTATTCATTTGCGAGAGAGAGAATGAGAGACAGCATGAGAGGGAGGAGGGTCAGAGGGAGAAGCAGACCCTCCACTGAGCAGGGAGCCCGACGCGGGACTCGATCCCGGGACTCCAGGATCATGACCCAAGCCGAAGGCAGTCGCTTAACCGACTGAGCCACCCAGGCGCCCCTCAAATGCATTTTCTAAAAGTGCCTCCCTTTTTCCTCCTTTATTCGTGACTACGGCCCTTCGGCTTCTACAGTTACTTGACAAGGTTTTTTTTTTTTTTTTTTTTGGCTGAGGCAGGCGCCGGGGATCCAGAACCATCTACCTTAGAAGACAGAATGAGGGTGACCAAGCATACTGGTTTGCTCAGGACTGAGGGGCTTCCTGGAATGCGGGGCTTCCGGTGCTAAAATTGAGAAAGTTCCCGGCCAGACAACACAAGTGGTTCACCTGATGGGTACGTAACCGTCTTGGCCTCTTTGGAACCACAACCTTTAGTTACTAGCTATTCCCACTAAATGTAGAAAGATAGCATAGCCTCTGAAGACTATAAAACCCCCTATTAAAGGGGACTTCAGCAATCATCTACCCTCTCATTTTTGCAGAGACACTCAGACTCAGAGTGGTGTAGACATTTTCCCAAGGTCACACAGCTTGCTAGTGGTATATCAGGAACCAGACTCTAGATTGCCACACTCCTGATTTAGGACACTGTCCACGGCATGCCATCTTTCGCTCTCCCAGTCTCTTTTTATCGCTCTTTTAAAATGTAAATGGAAAAATAAAAGAAAATGTAAAATGATTTCTGCTGGTTTTTCTTTTGATCGTGGGATTCTGCCATTAGAACAGTGTAAACCAGGGCAGGGGTGGGGGCAGGGGGCGGACGGCGAGGAGTAGGTGTGGGTGAGGATGGTGGCAGCGGAGGCCACGAACTGCATCATGGAGGTCTCCCGTGGCCAGGCAGAAAGCAGCGAGAAGCCCGAGGCCGAGGACACAACGTCCAAAGATGACTACTTTATTCCTATGCTCACTTCGGCATTCACGAGGAGATGTTGAAAGATAAGGTGCGCACCCTCAGATACCGAAACTCCATGTTTCACAACCCGCACCTCTTCAAGGACAAGGTGGTGCCGGATGTGGGCTCAGGCACAGGGATCCTCCGTATGTTGGCTGCCAAGGCTGGAGCCCGCAAGGTCACTGGGATCAAGTGTTCCAGTATCTCTGATTCTGGGGTGAAGATTGCTGAAGCCAGCAAATTAGACCACGTGGTGACCATCATCAAGGGGAAGGTGAAGGAGGTAGAGCGTCCATGGAGAACGTGGACATCAGCATCAGCAAGTGGATGGGCTATTGCCTCTCTGACGGGTCAATGCTCAACACCATGCTCTGTGCCCGTGACAAGTGGTTGGCACCTGATGGCCCCATCTTCCTAGACCGAGCCACGCGGTACGCGACAGCCATTGAAGACTGCGGTACAAAGATGACAAGAGCCACTGGTGGGAGAATGTATATGGCTTCCACGTGTCCTGCATCAAAGATGTGGCCATCAAGGAGCCCCTGGTGGATGTGGTGGACCCCATGTAGCTGCTCACCAACGCCTGCCTCATAAAGGAGGTGGACATCTACACGGTCAAGGTGGAAGACCCGACCTCCACCTCCCCCTTCTGCCTGCAAGATGCGGGATGACGGCGTGCCCGCACCAGTGGCCTACTTCAACACCGAGGCCACCTGCTGTAGCAAGAGCACCAGCTTCTCCCCCAGCTCTGAGCCCCCCCGGCCACGCCACGCTCCTGAAGCAGACTGTGTTCTGCGCAGAGGACCACCTGACAGCGAAGACAGGCGAGGAGATCTTTGGCGCCATTGGCATGGGGCCCAGTGCCGAGAATAATCACGACCTGGTCTTCACGGGCCAGCTGTGTGAGCTGTTCCGCTCCACCGACTACGGGACGCGCCGAGGGGGCACTGGCTTCTCCCACCCCGGCCGGGCTGGCCCTCTGTGGGCCCGGGGGCTCCCCCTTCCTCTCCTTCCCTCCTTCAGAAGGGGTCCTAGGGGCCTGGGCTGGGGAGAGCACAACGTGGATGTGTTTTCTATAACTGACATTCTCTTTTGGTTGCATTTACACCAATGAATCCTCAGCTGGGGATAAAAAAAAAAGTATAAACTGCCGTTTATATTGGGCACCACTTTTGGTTGGCTTTATGCTGGGAAGGAGAATCGAATCGGGTTGCGGTGAATGGCCTTGATCACGGTCTCTGTTACTGTAGGCAATTCTTCCCCGTCCCCCGTCACTTCTACAGCCACTGAAAATATTTTCAACACACAACCATTTGTTGCCACCAAACACTGCCGTGGACAGAGACGGTCACACGCCAGGACAACGTGCCCTTGGGCGAGGGGTGGTGCTTGTGAGTAGACCACACGGACACACGGCTTGGTATCTAGAAAATGCATGAAAATCTTGCTGCTTCACATCTACTCACAATTCGTTCAAAGGGAAGATTTAAGATGCCTGCTCTAAAAGGTGAAAGTAGTGTACAAAACTCAGTTCTAAGCCCTGTACGGAGATCTCATTCAATCCTCATCACCTCCGGACAGAGGTACTATTATCCCATTTCTCATCTCTGGAAACTGAGGCACGAAAGGTGAAGCAACTCTCCCAAAGAGTTTTTGTTGTTGTTTTAACTGTACCAAGTGATGAGATCTGCTCCTAAGCATCATGTGCTTTGCTCTCAGAGGGGAAAACAAGAGTTCAGAGACTACAGTAAAGCAAACCAATTCAGAACGCAGCTCTGGAAAGCGAGGGCAGGGAGGTGGAGGGGTGTGTTCCTGGGCTACAGGGAAATAGATCAGCAAGGTGAAGATCTGGAGTAGAAAGGAGGGATTCTGTTTACTTCTCCACGCAATATCCGTGAACAATATGGTGACATGCTTCAGCCCTTAACTGCCATCTTCACTGGCCATCCTCACTCAAACACATCACGTACCAAATGCCCTATGCTGTCCTGCTTCAGTCGCTGCTGGAATACAGCCATCTGGTTCTGGAAAATTCTGCCATGAATTATCATCTATAATGGCAGTCCCTTCACAAAGCCCTTTCTGATCTCCCCAGCCCGATTCGATCCTCTGAACCCCTTAGTATTTCCTCTTTCCCTTTGACACTTAGCCTGTCCACCCTGTAGGTCAGCTGGTAGATTTGCTAGGATCTGCCGAGATGAAATGAAGCACTTCCGAAGAGGGGTGACAGCATTATTAGGTGTAATTGTGAAGTAGAAGTTTTTGGATTCCAGCTCTCCTTCATTTTCTTCCTCCCTTCTAGTACATTCCATCATGTTATGTCTTAAGCTGTGATCTTCTCTGGCAGGCTGTTTTAGTTCTTTGTATTTTACTCAAACTTTTGAGACAAAATGCTGCCCCTCTCAGCACCATCCACACTTTAAAGCCAAGCTTTAGCGGGAGAACGTAATTAGAAATTTACTTTGTCCCACAAGAGTAACTTAAAGCGTCACTGAAGAGGTAGTTGCTCTATGAGAGCAGGGAACTCTTCTTGGTGCTTCTAAAATCAAAGCAGATGAAAAGCCTCAATGGGACCTACATTGAAGCTTGGTCTGCTCCGATCTATGGACATTGAACATTACTACTTTAACGTGTTAAGTGCACTGTGCCATTTCCAATTTTATAGGCAACATCTAGAATTACCAACTTGGATATCTCATGCGGCACAGCTCTTACACTTTGGGACAAGGAGACTGCTGGTCAGTCCCGAAAGAAATACCTTCACAATGGAGAAGAAATGACTTCAATTAACTTCTGCCTTCTCTGTAATTTTATATGCCAGGCTAGAATCATGAAGTAGCAAACACGTTCAGGAACCCCATCAAAACACATCACTCCTTCAAAACGCAGCACTCCGCAATGAGGACACAAACTATAATAGAAAGAAGTAGCATGATTTTATTGAAATGTTTTAGTACAGTGTTGGACGATCTTAAAATCCTATATTCTAAACCAATACAAGCACTGCAAATGATACATTCCCGAATCTAGTGGGCACCTAAACAAAGGCAGGTTCTAACAGGAGTATCTGCAAGTTGCTTAATACGCTTTCAGTTGGAGGATGAGCAGCTTTGGTGTATATGTATTTCTGTGCCTTTCCTTTTCAGCTAGATACACGTGAGTCCGGCCCCCATTCAGCACAGCTGGACAGAAATGAGACATTTGGTGGTTTCGCTTAATGTTTGCACGCAAGCAGCACGGACTCCGCAAGTTCTGGGATCGGGCCGCTTCTGAGGCCACCTTCATCTTCCTTGAACTGAAACCATCACACAGTTGAGGTCCACACTGCCACTGTTGTATGGCTAAGTCTAGTCAAATTAGTTAACATATCAGAACACTTGAAAACAGAAAGTGAGGCTAAAAGAGAATCAGTTGTTAAGTCAATAATGATAATGCAAATTTTTATCTGAAGATTATTTTGAAACTAGCTCTCTCAGACTCCATCTTAAGAGGAAATGATACATTCAAATCAACTTTTTTCAGTCATGTCAAGGTGTCTACACTTGTAAGCCAAGGCTGTCCACCCGTGCGTGTTTGTAACTACATTTTCATTGGTCTATGCACTGAAATCCCAAGAAATAGATACCCCTCATTTATCAAAACTAAAAATTACATACATCTAAGTAGGCTCTTTACATTATCTCAAGTCAACTCTTCCTAGATAGAGTCAATCCATATCGCACAGCTGACTCTACCGGGCTACAATACCATTGTCTTTCTCAAAAACCATTTTAAGGAACAGGAAAATGCTAGTCTCTGCAATGACCCAAACGGTACTTTTTAACTTCAGCCTCTGCTGTAGTGAAGCTGGAAACCTTAAAGATTGCGGTTCAAGCTTGTTAACGACTTAAAGATTTGGTTTTGCCACCTGCAAAATTTAGATCAGACAATTTCCCAAGTTTTGAGATTCAGCAGAAGGGAGGGACTGTTACTATTCCCAGGCTCTGTCTACGCAGGCAAATTCTCTTCTTTCGGGGCTGAAGAATTCACTCGGTTATGCACCCGTGTGCATACAGCAAAACTCACAGGGACTCGATGCTTGCCTTCTGCCACAGGCCCGGAGGCACCTCACCGAGGAGGATGCTGTCGAGGGCCGTGTGTGGATAAAGCAAGCTCTGCCTCCACGATCGCTCTTGGGCCACCATTTGAACGTTATCTTCACAAAACAATGAAGGCTTACTTATTTGTACTTTCTCTGTAGGCCTTGCTTACCCACATTCTTCATGTAACAGTTTTAGTTAAAATCATCAGTAGTCTAATAGACTTGCTACTTCTGATTACAAAAGGCAAAAGAATATTAAAACAAAGGACGTAATGTTTAAATATGCATTTGGTGGTACCCACAAAAATTCCCCTTTTTATTATGTCAGAAACAATGAACAGACTAGTAAATCTGAGGGGACTTAGGGGAGTCTTTGTTTTGGTGGAAACCCACAACATGAAATTATTGGAAAAAAGGCCAAGTAAAAGCGAGAGCTAACGAGAGGCCATAAAACAAGATGGCGGGACAGGAGGAGCATGAGTGGCCCCAGTGACCCTGCAGGGTCTATCTCGACACTTCCTCAATCAGATCTATTGCTGAACATCATTTTGGAATTTTAGAACATGACATTTCAGGTAAGTGATACAGTTATGTGTTTTTCAGAAGTGACAATAAAAAAAAAATCCTGATTGCCTCTGATAGGTCATGTTTATCAGAAAGTAACTGTGTCAGTGGCCATCTTAGGCTGCATAAAATTTGGTCAAATTAAGCACAAAAACCACAATGGTTTATTTGAATCCTGGTTACTAAAAAGAAAAAAGTAAAATAAAACCAGATTCAGGGTATTGTAAATTTTCTAAGGTTCACTCGGAAGTAAAAGGCTAATTCTGTATACAGGGTTTTACCCAAATGTCCATAGGCATTATCATTATTTACACAGAAGGCTTTAATCTGAAGTCACCTTTGGCAACCTTGAAACATAGAATCTATGAACTTCCGCAGTACAATTCCATACCTGTCAGAACAAGTCAGGGTGACGAAACATATCTCATTAACAACAGTTCACTTACAAAGATCAAATAACCACCACCCTCCCCCCCAAAACTGGAAATAAATGGTCTTGAGCTTGAGAAGGGGGAAACAATGCATCTTGGAGGATACAAAGATCGGATGCTTTTGCATTATCCTAGAATCGCTGAGTCCTAAAACTAAGAAGTCAGGTGAGCGCACACAAGCGAGCAGTCAGAGCAGGCTGGCCCCACACTCCCCATCCGGGGTCTAGAGCGGCACGTGGCTGAACAGGTAGGACACAGATTCACCGTTGTGTGTTCTTCGGATCGCCTCTGCCAAGATCATCGAGATATCAATAACCTGAAGGCCAACAGAAAAGGGGAGAGGACAGTGGGACACAGCTCAGTCGTATTTAATGAAAAACGTAGAAGCCAGAGAGCCCAGAAACGGTTTCTCCAGCACACAGAGACGTGCGAGCACCAGAACCTCCCACACCCCTTTTCTGTCTTCGAATCACAAACACGCATGGGATCGGGGAAGTGAGACTTTCAGTGCGGATACTCAAAGGCTTTTCAGGGTCCCTGTTAGCCAGAGATCTCCTTTTCTTGGGGTGTCTCTGGTTTAATTTTACTCAATCATGACATGGAAGGTCTCTCTTGCTTTCCAAAAACGCTGCGATCACGTCACTCAGGGGTCCGCAAACTAGCTTTCCCGTGAAGGGCCCAACAGTAACTGTTCCCGGCTTTGCAGGCCAGACTCAACTCCGTCATTGTAGCCCGAGAACAGCCACAGACAGTAGGTCAACGAATGAGTGTGGCTGTGTGCCAACAAAACCGGCTGGTGGGACACACTGGGCCCGTGGGCCGTAGTCTGCGGACTCCCAGCTACTGTGCAAAGCTGTTGTGACCGTTTTCAAATGCTCGCCCCCTTGTGCCACATGAACCTCGTCGCTGTTGGATGGATTAGAAATCACGAAGCGGGTCACCCGGCTCCACCTTCACGCTTTACTGGTGAGGATGGAGGCTTTTAGCGAGGAAATGACTTGCCAAGGCTCACCGCGACATACAGCCAAAACGGGGACTCAGATCCCTTTGACACAGTTCAGGGCAGTGGGTATAACGTGATTATCAGCAATCCTCTAGGGGCCTCCCAAGGCAGGCAGGGCAGGAAGGCGCAAAGCTCTAAAGATCCTTACCACGGCCTGTGGGTTTTTTTCCCTTCCATTCTTAAAATTGTGGTAAAATATGCACAATGTAAACATCGCCTTCTTAACCACACAATTCAGTGGCATTAACTGCATTCTCAATGCTGTGTGGCCATCGCTGTTGCCCATCTCCAAAACGTTTTCATCATCCCAGCCAGCAACTCTGTCCGCAGTAAGCACCAGCTCCCCATCCCTGCCCCCCCAGGCCCTGGCGACCACCACTCTAGTTTCCGTCTCTCGACTGCACTACTGTGCGCCCCTCAGAGAAGTGGGATCATACAACGTCTGTCCTTCTGTGATTGGCTGCTTTCACTTAGCATTGTCTTTTCAAGGTCCTCCATGTTGTCACCTGTGTCAGAGGGATATTCGCCCTTGGAAAGGAATAATATTCCATTGGCTGGACCACACCTTGGTTGTCTACTCACCTGTGGATGGACATTTGGCTGTTTCCACCTTTTGGCTACTGCGAATAGCACTGCTATGGACACGCGTGTGCACGGCTTTTTTACACACCCGTTTTCAAGCCTGGGGGTACACAGCCCGAGGTGGACTTCCTGGGTCACATGGTAGTTCTGTTTAGCTTTAGCCCAGCCTGTTTTTAACTCCTTCTCTAGTGTGGTTTGACTGGCTTACTGTTTCTACCTCTGACCAGCGCCGGCCCCAGCCTCTCTCAGACCTGGCGTGAGTCACACCCTTCGTTATGAGAAGCCCCGCGCTCCCCGCCTCGCCCTTGGCAACAGTGACACACAGAGGACTCCGGGCTATTTTTCGGGATTGCACGGAGGTTCCTCGCTACTCGGTTCTGCCTGCCGTGTAGAAGTACCTGAATCTTGGGACAGTGTCTCATCTTGTCCTCTTGCGGAATGGTGTTTGTGACAACAACGGCCTCAAAAGCAGCATTATTGATCCTGGAAATAGCCGGCCCCGAGAAGATCCCATGCGTCAGGATAGCATAAACTTTGGTGGCTCCGGCTGAGAGCAGCCTATACGAGAGAAAACAAAAACATGAGGTGTACGCACATATCCTTGAAACACTCTCCCCTTAGTGTGAATTAGAAAGCAAAAAGCGTGTTCCATAAAGAAAAACAGAAAACCAATTTCACTCACGTTTATTAGCCTAAAAAAGAATCTTTTAAGGTATGTATTGGCAAAACTCTTTGTATTCCATGAAATCGGGGATTATCAACCACGGAATTGGGCCTACTAATTCTTTGCTGAGCAGCATCCCTGGCCTCTCCACTAGCAACACCCTTCCCCTCCCTCACTTGTGACAACTGAAGACGTCTCCAGATACCGCCGAATGTCTCCCGGGGAGCAAAACAGCCCTCGGTTGAGAACCAAGGGGTTAAACTAATAAAGCCAGACGACCATCATTTTGAGCTATATTCAGTGTAGAACAATTACTGACACAGTTTGCGCTTTTTGTTTCATACTGTCTTTGAATCCCGGTGTGCACCGTCTGTCCTCAGCATGTCTCAACCGGCCACAGCCCAGGTGCTCCGCAGCCACGCCGGGCTGGGTGGCGGCTCCCACTCCCGACAGCCTGGCTCTTTAATCCTTTGGAGGAGCCAGGGGCTGAGGCGGCTCGAGGGAAGGCCGAACAGAAGGAAAAAAAGGCCCAAAGGAGCCCGCAAGATGGTCTCTTTCCTTCTGTGCTCAGTTTTAGGGGGCGCACCTTCTCTGACCCTTTATTTTAAATACACTGAAAGCTCATCCTTGAAAATGAAAACCAGGCCATAAAGGCCCACAGGGTTTTTTCTAACCAAGAAAAAAAGAAGTGGACCTAGACCATCCTTTGGTCTGAAAGGCCTACCACCAAGCAATCAGCGATAATTAGGAAAAACAGGCCCAATTTTTAAAAGCTGACATTTCTCCTTTCTTAATGAGATGCCCTCACACTTGCCCAAACCGTCCCCCATACTTGTCTGCGGCGTGGCAGATGGTACCACACGTGTCAGCCATGTCGTCCACAAGGATAGCCACGCGGTCCTTCACGTCGCCCACCAGAACCATCCGGTCCACTTCGTTTGCTTTCTTCCTCTCTTTGTGAATCAAGGCAAATTCCACATTCAGCCTGTCTGCAATTGATGTGACCCTGCTCGAAGACACAGACATGTAAAATCCCGTCAACATGAAGAAAAGCTCCTGTCGTTATACAGTTATATTTTAGGAAGGCAGTTAGCCAACCACAATCAAGATAAGGAGGTCATCAGGTCTCACTTGTAAAGCCAGGCCTGGCCTGGGCTGCACAGTAAGCACGTCACGGGGAGAGACGTGCTGACGTGGCCTTGCGTTCGTGGCAGCTGGTGATGAATGCCAGGTGCCTGGACCACTGGATAAAACCACTGAATGAGAAATGGATACACCATCTGTTAATGTTTGTGCGGACTTTTTTAAAAAGATTTTATTTATTTATTTGAGACAGAGAGAATGAGAGAGACAGAGAGCACATGAGAGGGGGGAGGGTCAGAGGGAGAAGCAGGCTCCTCGCTGAGCAGGGAGCCCGATGTGGGACTCGATCCCGGGACTCCAGGATCATGACCTGAGCCGAAGGCAGTCGCTTAACCAACTGAGCCACCCAGGCGCCCTGTGCGGACTTTTTTAAAAAAATCACAGGCACGTGCCGAATCACCGTACTGTCCATCTGAAACTAGTATTACACTGCATGTTAACTAACTGGAATTTAAATAAAAACTTAAAAAAGAAGCATAAGGAAATAGCTGTATGCTTAACAGCATGAAAATACAGTGTATGTGAAAATCAGTAAGAAAAAAAAATCGCCGACACAATTTAAATCAAGTTAACGTAGAAGCTATGACACTCGCTCAGTTTGCGGTGCAGCCCGTGGGGACAAAAGTCCCGGCTCAAAAATCCATGTAACACAGGGCGTAGGAAAACGGGCTTCACTGCACTGGAGGCCTTGGGACTTGTAAACTGTGAGTGTCTCTACTCATCCATGGCAAATGCTCAAAAGTCACCTACTCAGAAAGGGCTGGGCTGGCAACAGAAAGAGAAGGTGGCAGGCCAGACACTATCAGTGAGCCCTGGGCATCCGGCTACAACTCTTCTTTTCCACGCACATGAGACTTAATAGGTATATTCCTAACAAATGATGTTGAGACAATGTATCACACAGAAATCTTGAGCAGAAAAAGCTAGAATAAAACATACAGTTTCATTCCCATTTCTTCTAAACATGTGTTTACATTCTTTCCAGGAGAAAAACAATACAAGTTAAATCTGAATTAGTTTCGCCAACTTCCCACACCAGTTTCGTGTTCATACTGACAGTGTCAAGAGTGTTAGGTGAGGATCCTTCTAAGGGTTACTTTTCCTTGAGCGGGCAACCCAATTGAGCTTCAAAGACCACCCAAGAGTGACCTCTGGTGGCAATATTTTTACCTGCAACAATCAAGCTTCAAAGCTTTTACCAAGGCAGTGGGTTCCAATTGGTCAGATACCTATTTTCTTTGATGAGATGACTTTTTTTTTTTTTTGCACGGAACAAAGATGCCATTGATAATGTCAACTGCATGTATCACGTGGTACCTGTGTGGTGGTTCTGTCGGTTGGGGAACAGCTTACTCCATAATAGGAAGAAGATAATGATGTGCAGCAGAAACGCTGGGGAAAAGGAAAGGAGTTGGCCATAAAATCGAAAATAGACGGTCCTAAAAAGCTTGACTTTGCTGGCAGAGGGAGCAGGGGTGGTTGAGTGGGACAGCCTTGAAGGGGATCTGAAAAAAATAGCATCTCAGCGCTGGTTAGTTGATTCTGCGTTTTTAAAATCAAGGGTTGGGGCACCTGGGTGGTTCAGTTGGTTAAGCATCTGACTCTTGGTTTCAGCTCAGGTCGTGATCTCAGGGTCCTGCTCAGTGGGGAGTCTGCTTGGGATTCTCTTCTGTCTTCCTCTGCCCTTCCCCTCCCTCTCCCCCACCCCCCAAAATAAATAAATCTTAAAAAAAAAACAAAAAACAGGGGCACCTGAGTGGCTCAGCCAGTTAAGCGGCTGCCTTTGGCTCAGGTCATGATCCCAGGGCCCTGGGATTGAGCCCTGCATCGGGCTCCCTGCTCGGCGGAGAGCCTGCTTCTCCTTCTCCCTCTGTCTGCCGCCCTGCCTACTTGTGCTCTCTATCTCTGTTAAATAAATAATAAAAATCTTAAAAAAACAAAACAAAACAAAGCAAGGGTTGGCAAGTAGATGGGGGAATTTGGTATATAAGATGGTGTTTCAAATCAAAAGGGAAAAGATGGATTATTTAATAAATAGTTTTGGAACAACTAGATAGCTGGGGGGGGGAGAAAGGGCTGGATTCTTCTTCACTCTTTATTCCAAACCAACTATCACATGGAAGAAAAACTGGAACATTAAAAAGGAAAAAGGCAATTCGTCTTGAAATATATGAAATCATGGGAGAAGAAAAAGTGAGAGATGGGTGAATCCTTCCTAAACCCAGAAGCCGGAACATGAAGAGATGAATGATGACAGAAGAAATGTTCTAAAAGTCCTGCAGAGCATAAAAATACACAATGAGGAGAAATGGAAAAACTTGGGGAAGTATCTGCACCACACCCACACTAAACAAAGGTGCAACCTCTGCCTGCAAAGAACTCCTTACAATCTGGGGCGCCTGGGTGGCTCAGCTGATTAAGCAGCTGCCTTCAGCTCGGGTCATGATGCCGGGGGTCCTGGGATCGAGCCCCGCGTCGGGCTCCCTGCTGGGCGGGCATCTGCGTCTCCCTCTCCCTGCCGCTCCCCCTGCTTATACTCGGTCAAATAAATAAATCTTTTATTTTATTTTTTATTTTTTTTAAAGATTTTATTTATTTATTTGAGAGAGAGAGAGCAAATGAGAGGGGGGAGGGTTGGGAGGGTCAGAGGGAGAAGCAGACTCCCTGCCGAGCAGGGAGCCCGATGCGGGACTCGATCCAGGGACTCCAGGATCATGACCTGAGCTGAAGGCAGTCGCTTAACTGACTGAGCCACCCAGGAGCCCTAAATAAATCTTTTAACAAACAAAACAAAACAACAAACCTCCTAATGATCCAAAGGAAAAGGCCTCCAGCCAATCTGACAACAGGCAAAGGCATGACCAGGCCCTCATGGAAAAGACACAGGCCGGAGAGGGTGCCGGACCTTGTCCACAGCAATCAGAATTACCAGGAAAAGATAGCGTATCATCACTATCTGGTTTATAAAGTAAAAAAATGTCTGCTCAACTGCTGTGGTCCCAGGCCTGGGTAGAAAGTCACCGGCATTCATACTTGGGATGGTCAACTGGTCTATCTTTTCCAAAACACCCAATTTTGTCCCTCTCCATGCAAACCAAAATGGTTCTCGCCCTAGTACTTGGCAACTGCCCTTCTAGGAATAGATCCTGTTTGCAAATGCACACAAAACGCGGTCGCTGCGAGACCGTGCTTAAGAGTACGCACCACAGTATCTCCAAGTGAGGAACGGGGCAACTCGTGAAAGGAATCAGGATGTATGCATACAATGGAATTAGCACTCAGCTATAAAGAGCAATAAAGCAGATCTGCACAGCTGCGGAATCACTGCTAAGATGGAACAAGGACACGTTTTGAAAATCACAGTGAAGAGGTGTGTGCAGCAGATTACCGTGTGTGTGAACTAAAAAGGGAGACATGTCTGAATAACATAATTCTGACGCTGGGAAGAACGGAGGTCTCTAAAGAGGGAAATGGGGGACATGACCCAATTTGAAGTTCGCAGAACAGGATGTGTATTTTTAGACTATACTGAAAAAACAGGGTTGGGATAGAAAAAGAAAAGGCCACACGAGCTTGTGGAATCTCTTATTCTTTTGGCTTATTAGCTGCCAAAGTAATTTTTCCTGGTTAAAAACAAAGGACCGTGTACTGCATGACCCATCCACTCGAAATGTCCAGAGAGGCAGGAAAGAGATCAGTAGGGGCCAGGGGCTAGGGGGCTAGGGGGGAGTGGGGAGCGCCTCGCTAGTGGGTACAGGTTTGTTTTGGGGTGATGAGAATGTTCGGGAACTAGAGAGTGGTGCTGGAGGCTCAGCTCTGTGAATACGCGGAAACCCACTAAGCTGTGCAGTGTAAACAGGTGGGCTGTATGTGAATCGTCTCTCACTAAAACGGTTACTAAAAACAAGTTACATCTTATGCTCACCTACCTCCGGCCTGCTCGTTCGTCTCTAAGCTTCTATCGGGCCAGCGGATTCACCATATCTGAATGCAGATTCCACCGTGTGACTTACTGAAGCTTCCAAGTAAACGACAAGCATTTCCAATGGACAGACAACACTCCGTGTGCTTTGACCTGGAGGCCCTGGGAGAGGGCTTTGCCACTGCCCGGCTGGTGTCTTTGCAACCTAACTTTCTGCTTCTGTCTTCGATGTATTTGTGTCTCTTTCCTGTCAACGGCCACTTCCTGCCACTGTCAGAGGCCCGGGCCCACCTGTTCATCGCCCTCCCCTGTGCAGGGAACCAACCCGCCAAGACAGCAGCTTAGCGCTCGTCGGGGCCCTTCTAAGAATCAGGACCTCTGCTTCCCTGCGTGGGTTTAATGACAGCTTTCTGGGCTACTCCTGAGCTTTTCAGTTTGATTCTAAGCCCCTTAGCCAGGCTACAGGCAGATGAGGGAGCCAAATGAGGCAGCTGCATTTTAAAGAAGTCCCGGAGCCCAACGGTCACTGGACACCCTCATGGCACATTTATCAGCTTCTCTGCTTTTGCACTGGACTGACAGACAAGAGGTCCCTCTCCCTTCCTGATGGAGACCCCTACACTTGGGCACTAAAGTCCCATGCCACCCTGTCTTCCTTTCCCAGATGGCCACTGCCCAGGTCTATAAGGTCACACGGAGTCCGCAAGCCTCAGGCCCACATCGAATCAGTCTTCTATCATCCTCGCCCTGCATTCTGAACTCTCTGTAGTGATTGCTCCTTAATTCCCCAAGTCTGCGGACTTTTAGATTCGCGGCTTAGTACCATTTTCTTAGGCTAGTCAGTGTGCCCGCAACCTGATGCTTTCAGTACCATGTGTCGATTTCTGTCTAACTCAGGAATTTTACAGTCCAGTAATTGTTCCGTCACCCCACAGTGCTGGCCGCCTGCCGCCGTGTTCTCTGCAGACGCTGGCTCTGGGTGGGCTGTGCCCTCTCAGTGTTCTAACTGGGATCATCAGGCATGAGGCTGTCTTCAGTGGGGAGTGCTTACTCAGCAGTTGGGCTTGTGGAATTCTCCCACTGCAGTCGCTTTTTAGCTTGGGACCATCTGCACATGGCGCAGGCTCTTGGTTTGATTTCTCACGAGTGGCTACTTTGTCCCCCCATCCAAACGGCTGGGTAAAGACTGGCTTCCCCCCTGTGCTGCTGGAGAGAGGTCTAACTTTCATCTCCCTTCTCTCTGGAGACCTCCATGTGGGCAGTTAATACCCAAGCCACCAGCCTCTTCCTGGATCTGATACCCAACCTCCAGGCCACTGAAGCAGGGTTTTCAGCTCTTCTTTAGTTCTCGGCCCTGAATATTTCCCTTTTTCTTGGTGCTCTACGAACAGAGATTTCTTTTTGAAAACTCTATTTTGGCTTCCACTGTCAGGTGTTTGCAGTAGGAAGGACTAGCTTAGTCAATTGTGTTGTTAATTAAAAGCCTTATTTTCCAATTAGGCTCATTGCTTTTATAATCAGAAAAAAGTTAACTTAAAAAACACCTCGAGGGACGCCTGGGTGGCTCAGTTGGTTAAGTGTCTGCCTTCAGCTCAGGTCGTGATCCCGGGGTCCTGGGATCGAGCCCCGCATCGGGCTCCTTGCTCGGTGGGGAGTCTGCTTCTCCCTCTCCCTCCACCTGCCGCTCCCCTGCCTGTGCGCTCTCTCTGATAAATAAATAAAAATCTTAAAAAAAAAAAAAAAACAAACAAACCAAAAAACCACCACCTCGAGTAAAACATATTCGCTGAAAACAAATACGTGCCTGTGTTTCTTGCGTGAACGACAAAATGGTAACAAAGAGGACAGCTCTCTGCTCTGCAAGTGAAGACGCAGTGCCCTTGTCCATTTATAAAACAGAGCGTTCAGTAATTTAAAACATGCTTCCTTATCTAACACATAAAAAAAAGAACAAAAAGAAAACCACGGTGCATTTTGGCTACCTTTTGGCTCCCCCGGCGTCAGGTGAAACAATGATACAGTTCCTCCACTCGGCAATGTTCTCCCGAATCCACTGCAGGACCGCGGGCTCCGCGTACAAATTATCCACCGGGATGTCAAAGAATCCCTAAGGGAAGAAGTCCTGTTCAAGAGAAGCCTTTTCAACAGACTCCCTTTTCTTAATTGTAACAGAATTAAATCAAAAGACAGGTATGTTCCAGGGGCCTATAGCAGTGCAATCCATTATCTTTGGAGAAATACTCTATTCTCTTAGGATTGCCTATATTCTAAGGAATAGGAGAATGGCTTTGCAGGGAAGTGGGGGAAAAGAGGTCTGTTGTGTCTTAAACACCTTATTGTAAGCCAAATGCTTTGCATTGTATCACAGAGTAGGCACAGTATGGGCCTGTCTTATAGAAGAAGGAACTGTAAGTTATGAAGGAGGTTAAAAAAACATATATTACAACCCTGCCATTCTAATTATTTTTGAGAAATTGAGGTGGAATTATAAAGTTTACTACCAAGAAGCCATTCCCCCTCCTCCAAAACTGTTTGGACGCAAGCTGGTGGCAGACAGCGGTAACAACTATTAAACCGCATTTCCAAGTCCAGGAAAGACGAAAACCCAAGAGAGCAATCACATACAAACTCAAACACGAGTCACGTTACCCACTTCAAAAACAATTTAACTTAACAGAGTTAGGATTTAACCACTTGCATTAAGCCCCCGATCACAACCAAGGGCAAGAAAGAAAATGCTGGAACCTGGATCTGAGAGGCATGCAGGTCCATGGTGATGATGTGATCGGCCCCGGCGACCGAGAGCATATTGGCCACAAGTTTCGCGGAAATCGGAGCACGACTCTAAAAAATAAAGACACAGATTTTACTACAGGAAAAGAGAAGGGAAGAGATACGGTAATAAAATCAACATTAAGTCATTTAATACTTTAAATTATTGAATTATTAACAAGAAAATTACCTCCTAACAAAAAAGACTCATTCCATTTTATTCGCCCAATATTGACTATTTAACATATACTGTTGCAAGACAGTCGTGTGCTTGACACTGGATAGAGAGAACGAATCTCAAAGCAGCAAACAAACACATACACATGTAACACCACAATTTGTATCCTTCAAATAGTGACCGAGTGGGAAGAACAAGAGGTACCAGCAAGAGGAGAGCATGAAGTTTAAAGAGACTGGGAATCAGAGGCCCCTCTGAGGAAACTGCTTTTACGGCGTGGCCAGCAGAGGGGAGAAGCCACTGTTCCGGAAAGGGCAGCACGTGGGACATCACCGAGGCCAAGAGGTCACACCCAGGGACAGAAAGAAGTCCAACAGGGCCGAGAGAGCGCACGTAAGGGACGCAGAGGCAAGGCCAGCTCCTCAAGAAGAGCTGATGTACCGCAGCTGAAAGCCCATGCCATCACAAATGAAACGAAAGCCACACTGAAGAAAGAACACCGTCTGGCAATCAAGAATTTGGTGTTTCAAGAAGGGATGCAAGGTGATTTATTGACACTGTATCCTCTTTAAAATTACCTAACTTCTCCACAGCTTTAGCTTTTATATCATAAATCCTGGACAGTGTCTACATCAAAAAAAAAAATTTTTTTTAAGAGACTACACAGACACAGATTAAACCTAGGAAAGGAGGTCAGCATTTTACTGTCAACAGTAATGTTCTCATACACCAACCCAAAAATATACATGTAAGCTTAAAAGATTTCATTCAGAATCACACAATGTTGTCAATTACATCTCAAAAGTGAAACAAAAAAAATTTCATTCACAATAACAACAAACGATCCCTATTAAATACACAAGAGTATATTCATGTAAAAACATACACGGGAAGGAATTACATCATAATGTTAACAGATCATTTCTATTTTCTCTTAACACACCATACTTTAAAAAACAAAACAGGGGCACCTGGGTGGCTCAGTTGGTTGGGCGACTGCCTTCGGCTCAGGTCATGATTTCAGGGTCCTGGGATCGAGCACCGCATCGGGCTCCCTGCTCGGCGGGAAGTCTGCTTCTCCCTCTCCCACTCCCCCTGCTTGTGTTCCCTCTCTCACTGTCTCTCTCTCTGTCAAATAAATAAATAAAATCTTAAAAAAAACAAAAACAAAAACGAAAAGAGGGGCGCCTAGGTGGCTCAGTTGTTAAGCGTCTGCCTTCGGCTCAGGTCATGATCCCAGGGTCCTGGGATCGAGCACCGCATCGGGCTCCCTGCTCGGCGGGAAGCCTGCTTCTCCCTCTCCCACTCCCCCTGCTTGTGTTCCTGCTCTCGCTGATGTCTGTCAAATAAATAAGTTCTTTATTAAAAAAAAAGAGAAAGACCTATTACTTTATAGTAACATACTGTGAACATTAGCTACGGGAACCCTCCCTACAATGGCATCTGGCGCTTGGGGCTGGGGAGCTTTCAAGCCCTCCCAACTCCTAGTCAATTGCAGACCCAACAGGAAGAGGCGGACTCGACCTTGCACAGGGATACTATTCTACTAGTCCAGTGGGAGGAAGAGATGCTTTCATCGGCCCCAGGAACAGCTCAGCCAGTGAGAAGCCCCCACACTTTGAACTCCCAGGTTCCCCTGAGGGACTTGCAGTTCACAACAGCCCTCCCAACTTCCCCCTTCTCTCCTTCAAAAGCCTACCTCTCCTTTGTCCTCCAGACTTGCCACGCCTTGTTTGTAATTCTTTCGTTCCCAAATAAACGCACCTGTTGCTGGTAAAGTAACTGGCAGTCTATTCTCCAGGTTTGCATTACTTGGTGATCAGAGGGGCGATCCAGAGAGGACCCCCGATGCCTCCGGGGCTGGTGAGCAAACAGGTGCTGTACCCCTGGAGCTGCTGGGGCTCACTGCTTTATCGACGACCCTGGGGTTTTAAGGCTAAGTTTTTTCCTGGATTTTGAGCTTCATGCCTCGTGTCTAAGCTCTCCGGGCTTTACTCGGGATCTATGTAAGCCCTCGGTTTTGGGGTTGTTTTTGTTTCCATCCCCGAGTACTCATTTGGCCTTCTGGCCCATTCAGACTATTCCAGACGGACCTGTGCTAAGCTTCCGGTTTGATTCCTGTCAGGACCGTTCCTAATGGAACCGCAGCTGGGGCTCCGGGGGTCCCACACACACCAGGTTTGGCCACCGGCTGCGGACAAAATCCAAAGGCAGAGAAAGGAGTGGTGGTGCAACAGGAAAGGGACTTATTTCAGAGAGACCAACACCCCGAAGACAGGAACCAGTGTCTCCAAGACGGTCTCCAAAGTGCCAGAAAGACCTCTAGGTTTATATAAGGAAAACGTGGGACAAGGGTATGTGGGGACATGCAGGTGGGCAGTGAAGATCAGGTCGAGCAGTCATTTGCCCTGGGGTCAAACTGCGGGGCACTCGCCTGCTTGGGTCAGCCATTGCTTGAGGGGGTGATTTCGGTTCCTCTCAGGGGATGCTGTGCCCTCAGGGCCTTTGGCCGGAGTTAAGAGAGAAGCTGGAAAGGGAAATTTCATTAGAAAGTACAGACTCAGGCCAGAATGGAGGCAATGGAAGTCCTCTTGCAGAACTAGGCTGGCCTTCAGTCTGACGCCTTTTCAAAAATCAGCCTGTTCAAACTGGAACTGTGCCAATCTGAACTGTGAAGGCCTTTGGTCCTATTCCCCTTTGGGGCTGGACTGTTCCTCCAGGAACTGTGCTGGCCTTTCATCTGATCCCTTCTGGAACCAGGCCGTTCCTGAAAAGCCTCTAAGAAATGGGATCCCGGTCATCAAAATGCTCTGAGGGCACAATGCTGCCCCCCCACCCCCCGCAGCAATGGGACTCCAGCCGGCTTTATGTTTAAAATCTATGGTTCCCTACACATGCACATTTATAAATAAAGGGACTGACTTAACCAAAAGTAATTTAGAACTTCAATGGCCATTATGGGGAAAGTTTCAATCTCTCCGAACTTCATTTTCTCAAAGCTGAATTGGACAACAACCACGGTTCTAAAACTGAGTAGGATTTCTATTTTAACTGGTATTTTGAAGCTTCCAAACATGATCAGGAATCCAAAATTGCCTCTTTCCAAGATACACTTTATAAACTAAGTGAGGCCAACAATTAAAAAGAAAAAAGGGCTTCTGAGGCCTCTTCTCCACCCTGCCCCCAAGATCCGAGGCAGCCACCTCATGCTCAGGCCCCGCCCCTGGGGCGCCATCTTCTTCTGTTCTCTCTGCACCCTCTCATCTCCTGTGCTCCCCTCCTAATCCTTTTGCCGAACCTTCCTTTCCTCAGAAGCTCCCTCCGCTCTCTCCTCTCCTGAACCAGTTAAAAACTGCCCCTTTAATGTTAAGTCTTCTGAGGATCTAAACAGACCCCCAAGTTTCTTACATTACCTGAACTAAGGCTGAACTTCCAGCCATGGTTAAAGAGTTTCCTAAGATGACTGGGACTCCCATAGGTATGCTGAAGAATTTAACATCATTATTCCAACTTACCACCCTGGTTTCTCAGATCTTTTTTTTTTTTTTTGAAGATTTTATTTATTTATTTGACAGAGACACAGTGAGAGAGGGGAACACAAGCAGCGGGGAGTGGGAGAGGGAGAAGCAGACTTCCCGTGGAGCAGGGAGCCCGATGCGGTGCTCGATCCCAGGACCCTGGGATCATGACCTGAGCCAAAGGCAGACGCTTAACGACTGAGCCACCCAGGCGCCCCTGGTTTCTCAGATTTTTATCAATTAGTGCACATGCTTGTTGGTGAGGGCCAGGCCAAACACTGGATGAAACTAGCCCAATGGGAAAATCCTGAGGAGGATTTAGAGAAACAGACCCCTATCTTTTGGCAAGATGCTAGAAAACTTGCTGGAAATCTCCACTGAACAATTATAATGGCTTTTCCTAAGTCTGTTGACTGGAACCAAATTCTGGCTTACACACAAAAGCTTGATGAATCTGTTCGTGATTATTACAATCGACTCCAAACTGTCTTTAAAGAAAATTCTGTCTTCCTTTAGATGCTGAATCCATCGGGGTTAACATTTAATTTTGTGCTTATTAATGACTGCTCCAGGATCTTTCCCTTTTGGGTGAAAGGACCAGGATGGAATGAGAAATTAAGTCCACTTCAGATCTGACTAATAGCAGAAACTAACTAGAGGAAAGATCGCTAAAATTTTCGATGTTCGGCTCCAGCAAATGAAGGCCCTGAAACAAAACTGGAAGAGTAGTTTCTGCTATTATTTCAAGGAACCAGGACATTCGGAAAAGACTGTTACAAATGGAAGCGCTTCAGGCACCTTTGGCCCTCTTGCCAACCTTTCCAATGTCCTAATTCCCAACAACAGGTGTAGAGAGCAAGATGGAGTCCCTCATGTCAAGCAGGAGCCTGTGTCAAGCAGTGACGCACGCAGTTCAGGGCACTGCAGCTATAAGATATCGCCAAGACCAGCATCAGCTGACACCCCAGAACCCGTAACACGCAGAAGCAGAGGAGGTCTGCTTTGACAGTCACCCCCTAGGAGTTATCATAGTCTCCTGGGTCCTCAAGATGGGTGTCCTGGGGTCCCCAAGGGTGCTTTGTCCTTTAAACTTAAATTATTCATTGATTTGTCCTTCCTTATTACTCTATTAGCTAGCTCTTTGCCGGTCCTGATCTGTGAGGTGGTTGTCATCAATAAGATGGGAACCTCCACAGCAGGCACCCGGGACCCTAAGGATTTTACATTTTTAGGATCCTTCAGATCCATGACTATACCTCCCAGGGTCCTGGCTGTGAGCTTTCTGACTTCCAACTCCGTGGGGTAGCAGGGGTCTTGTATCCAAAGTATGGTGTTAGGCCTCTTGGCCCTTTTCACCATCCTTTTTAGGCATTTACCTAGGGCCCGCATCTTTCTTCCTTTTTTGTAACCTAGCAGCTGCCATATACAATTTCTTAACTATGCAGAGGTCTACTTCCCACTTGGGAAATTTGTACAGATTTTTCCACAATTTTTGTTCACATCTTTCTGCCAAGTTA
The DNA here is from genome assembly GCF_002201575.2 of Neomonachus schauinslandi. Taxonomy (NCBI): domain Eukaryota; kingdom Metazoa; phylum Chordata; class Mammalia; order Carnivora; family Phocidae; genus Neomonachus; species Neomonachus schauinslandi. The sequence continues at coordinate 117,182,661 of NC_058419.1, forward strand.
TAGATTACTTTGGCCAGGAGTGGCATATATCTTTGCAATGTCTCCAAATGCTTTAACTCTTCTTAGTCCTCCAAACGCTTTTTTTTTTTTTAAGATTTTATTTATTTATTTGACAGAGAGAGACACAGCGAGAGAGGGAACACAAGCAGGGGGAGTGGGAGAGGGAAAAGCAGGCTTCCCGCGGAGCAGGGAGACTGACGCGGGGCTCGATCCCAGGACCCTGGGATCACGACCCGAGCCAAAGGCAGACGCCCAACGACTGAGCCACCCAGGCGCCCCTCCAAGTGCCTTTCTGAGGCCATCTCCCTTGGTCTCGGCTCTGGCTAGTTCCACCTCGTGCCCAGCCTGCAGAGGGGTGCACCCCGGACGGGCTTCCACTGTCGACTGCTCCTTGCACAGCGCAGGTCTCGGCTTCACTGGCCTTGCTGCTACCTTAGGGTCTCACCATCAGTGAGACGCCTGGAAAAGTCTATAGTCACATAAATGTATTCCCCAATTTATTATTTTTAGTTCTGTTATGGTCAAGTAAAGCAAGCGTCTGGGGGTCTTTTCTGATTCTTCTAAATTTTCTTTTTTTTTATTTGACAGAGAGAGCGAGCGAGCACAAGTAGGCAGAGTGGCAGGCAGAGGGAGAGGGAGAAGCAGGCTCCCCGCTGAGCAGGGAGCCGGACGCGGGGCTCGATCCCAGGACGTCAGGATCACGACCTGAGCCGAAGGCAGCCGCTCAACCGACTGAGCCACCCAGGCGCCCGATTCTTCTAAATTTTCTACCACACGAGTCAATGACGTGGCATCCCGCCCCCGCCACGCCAAGTGTCATGAGCACACTGTGAAGGCGCACACACGAGGTGTTGTCTTTCCGCAGTGTCAGCCCTATTCCGTCCCAAAGCAAGGTTAACGTAATTACAGAGCAGGTTCAGGATTCCCAACTCAGTGACATTTCACCACGTGGTTAACCTGGCTTCTTACCTTTCACACAGAGCAGGACAGAAGACAAACCACACAACAAAGAAGATAACACAGGGGGCAGGAAGTGAAGGAACCAAACACATAGTCAGTCTATGGGCGCGTAGTTGAGATAAGGTGTCAGTCCAGGCCAGGTCGGCTCTCGGCACTCGCTTTTTCTGATATTCAAGCAGTGGAGGATCTCAGTTCTGTTCAGAGATTCATCGGGCACAGCTTTCGGCAACAGGTGCCTTTTTTAAGTGGTTAGACATAGAGGGGTCACGTCTGAGGAGTCTGACTGCTGCAAAAATACTCCCCTTTTTAAAGGGATCGAATCAGTCCTGGGCCCCTGCAGACTTCTCTGCTTCTGCTTGTTATGAGTTCTGGGGTGTCATCAGTTGGTGCTGGTCTCGGCGATATCTGGGAGCTGCGGTATGCTTATCCGCCCTGTACCACCGCTTGACACGGGCCCCTGCTTGATGTGAGTGCCTCCATCTTGCTCTCTACAACGGGGCTACCAGGAACTACAGGGGCTCTTCCCAATCCTCCCTCTAATCAGCTTGCAGAAACTACTATCCAGATTGGGAATAAATTTGTGTCTGTCCCTACGGACACCACGGCTATAAAGCAGGCCCCCGCTTCGGAGTATTAAAACCGTTCATACAGAGATTACAAGGCTCACGGCTTCGTTATCCCTATAACACCCCAATTTTACCTGTGAGAGAACCCAGCAGCTGAGAATGGAGGTGTGTCCAGCACCCCCGAGCAATAAATACCACTGGTATCCCTTGGCACCCTGTTGTTCCCAACCCGCATGCCTTACTGACATCCATTCCCACCGAAAGCAAATTCTTTACTGTAACTGACCCATGCGGTGCATTTTTTTGGTATCCCAGCTGATAAGGACAGCCAGTATCTTTATCACTTGGGAAGAATGGCAATATACCTGGACGGTAATGCCCCAGGGTTACACAGAGTCCTTCTTAACTTTTTACAAACCTTAAAAGCTGATTGAGAGGATACAGAGTGTTCTGCAAGCTCTACTTTGTCACAATACACAGCCACTCTGCTTCTGTCCCCCTTCTCAAGCCGCTTCACAGGAAGACGGCATCCACCTGTTAAAACTTGTGGCCTTAAAGGGACATCGAAATCTGCAAAGAAAAACTGCACTTTGTTCAAACTCGGGTTTGGTATTCAGGGTACGTGATCTCAGAAACACAGACCATATTTGGATCTGGGTGGACTCCGAGGCATCCTGAATTTCCCAGAACCTAAAACTCAGAGTCCGTTACGAGGCTTTCTTGGACTGGCTGGCTCTTGCGGAAACTGGGATTCCAAACTTCTCTCACACGGCTTGGCTCAGCCGCTGCGCCCTTTACTAAAAACTGACAAACCGAACCCTAGTATTTGCGAAGAGGGGCATGACAGAGCCTTTGGGACGTGAAAGCAAAGTCTAACAAAAGCCCCTGCCCCCTTGACATCCTAATTACCAACTGCCTTTTTCCTCTTTGTATGCGAGAGGTAAGGGAATGCCCTCGAGTGCTCAGCCACATCACCCCAGAGGGTGTGGCAGCCAGCAGCCAGACCCCGTGGCTCCGGGATATCCCCCTGGCTTCAGAGCCATGCCTGCCACTGCCCTCACAGTTAAGGCCACTGAAGAAATAGCCACGCTGGTCCCTTTGAACCATCCCGTGTTCCACGCAACCAGTCGCCTCACCCCACTGACATCTTGCTGCTAACTGTTCCTCCTATTGTAACTCTTTCTCACCACGTAGCCCTACCCCTGCCGCCCTCCTCCCCCCCTTCCACTGAGGAAACCCCTCACGACTGCCTAAGGCTGAAGATCTCCTTTTGACCGCCCGTGACAATTCCCGGGAAACTCCTCTAACCGATGCAGACTTTTCACGGTTTACTGATGGTTCTTAGTGAATAAAAATGGTAAACACCGTGCTGGGCATGCTCTTCCAACTCCCTCTGAAGTCACGGAGGTTTGTCACCTTTACCTTCAGCTACTTCAGCACAACGAGGCTGGGTTCTACACTCTGACTCAAGCCTGTATTTTTGCCAAGGGCAAAACCACATACATTTATACTGATAGTCAGTGTGCCTCTGGGGTAGCTCAAGATTTGGGAATGTTATGGCAGCAACATCCAATGGGGCTAAGATTAAAAACGGTTCCTATGTCCAAAATTTATTGGGTGCCGTACTTTTTCCGGCAGCTCTGGCTATGAAGGTTCCTAGATATTCCAGACCCAGCTCCCCGCAGGCCAACGGACATCACCTTGCTGATATTTCCACCCAAGAAATGCTGCTCTCAAGGAGACTGACAGCCAGACCCCTGTCGTGTTCCAAAGGGATGTTCTCTCAAAGGACAAATTAGAAAAACTGACCAGAGATGCCCAACAATTGGCCCCAGAAAAGGAGAAACAACACTGGACATCTAGTAACTTGTTGCTTCGATAAAGAAAGCAAGCTCTGGTTTCGACCAAATAACCATCCGGTCCTACCAGAAATTCCACAATTCCCACTACTTCCAACCGCACGCGCATTAAACCGTGGGTCTACTGACAAAACGAGAGCATTCGTGAACCGACGTTGACGGGAAAGTATTAAAAAGGCTGCGAAAATGTCTACTTTGCATGTTCCACTTGTCCAAAATACAATCCTGGAAAACATCTTAAATTGCCCAATGGACCATTTGAGGATTTCACGCAGCTCCCCCCATCTCACGGATACAAGCATGTTTTCGCCATGGTTCGTCTCTTTTCTCACTGGACTGAAGCTTCCCTTGTAGAGAGGCCAGTGCCTCTTCGGTGGCTAAAATTCTAGCAGAAAAAAAAAAGGAGCCCTGCCCGGAGAACCCCTCCTGAACTACACAGTAACCAGGGCACCCATTTTACCGGCCAGGTGCTTCTGTAAGTCTGGGTGCTGTGGCTGGCTTTACATAAACGTTTTCCATACCGTCCTCAATCCTCAGGGCTGCTCGAATGCACTAAGGACACTGTTAAGACTCCAGTGGCGGGCGCCTGGGTGGCTCAGTCGTAAGCGTCTGCCTTCGGCTCAGGTCATGATCCCAGGGTCCTGGGATCGAGTCCCACATCGGGCTTCCTCCTCGGGGGGAAGCCTGCTTCTCCCTCTCCCACTCCAGCTGCTTCTGTTCCTGCTCTCGCTATCTCTGTCTCTGTCAAATAAATAAATAAAATCTTTAAAAAAAAAAAAAAGACTCCAGTGGCAAAATGTTATAGACTCTCCAAATACCTTGGTCGAAGGCATTGCCATAAATCCTTCCAGACTGCAGATCCTCTCCCCCTTTGGAACTCATGCACTCCCGCCCTTGGCGATAGTCCTAGGATGACCGTGCGTTTGGCCCCTGCGTCTTTGGCCCCACAGCTGATGAGAGGAGAGATCTTCAATATCGTAAAGGTCTAGTTACGTCTTCACTGTGCACTCCCAGCAGACAACGACCTTACGTCATCACCCTTCACAACCTGGAGAATTCGTCTCTTGGAAAGGACACCTCCAAAACAATTCTTCAGCCTCGTCGGAAAGGCCCTTATCAGGAACTGCTCACCAACCCTGCTCTGCAGGGAACAGACTCCTAGACCCACGTGACCCATCTAAAGCAAGCACCAGCCCCTGACTGGACCTGCACGCCATCTGATGACGTGAAAGCCAAGACTGCCCGGAACTGAAACAGACAACACCTGCAGAGACCGCTTCCCCAAGCTGTCCGGACCAGGCCTGTAGACCCTATCCTCACCGACGACGCTGCTTCTACCTCTTTTGTGTCAAGAAAATGCCCTTGATCTGCATTTCCCAATCTCTTGCAAAAAAGGGGAAAGCTTTTGAAACAGGAACAGCCTCATTAGGATCCTGTGAGCCTTTCCCAAGGGTGACAAGGCTCAGAATTCACAAGTCTTTCTTTTATCTAAACTGTGAACTGACCCTGGATTCTTACCCAAATTCATAGTTTCTGAAATCACAACTTTAGACACTATTATTGATAACGCACACGGTTCTAAACAGCTCTTTCGAGGTAACCACACTGTTCTGAGATGTCCTTGAAGTTTCGCTGTTCTTGCAAAAAGGGTCCATTAACTATTGCTTCATGTTTGTATGCCTACTGGAGCTTCCCAAATGGGCTCGGATATCCCATGCACTGCGCTCTCGCGCTATTTCCCTTTTACGTCATAGCCATTTCAGGAGACAAACGGGACTTGGGATGGCCTTCATAGGGAGAAACGTTTCTTCCCCAAATCCAAGTAAGAGCCAGTAAATATTTTCAGACCTAGGGTTCTGATTTAGAACCAACATACAGTTGGTTCTGTCCTGTTAGTTTGGACTGAGTATCGTCTCTCCATCTTCAGCAGAAAGGACATGCCCAGTAAGGTGGTGCCGGCTCCGTGCTCACAATCTGGAGAAGAGACAGACTTCAGGTAGGAAATGCCTGAGACTTCGTCTCTTCTAACGCTCCCTGGACTCAGTGTGGCTTAAGTGCTTTCCAACTGCTGCACACTTTCCCTCCGACCGGAGACCCGACAGCCAGGAAAGGTCCTTGCTGGCACTCAAGAGACAAAACCCACTAAATATAGAGAACCTGATTGCCGATCAGAGACGCTTCCAAGGAAAGACCTTGATCAAAAGGGGGAAATAAGAACATTAGTAATGGAACCCTCACTAAAATGGAGTCAGAAGGTTTTGGGAGGGGGAGCTCTCATGCCCTCCCACTCCTAGTCAATCGCAGACCCAACGGGAAGAGGGGGGGCTTGACCTTGCATGTGGATACTATACTACTTTGCTACTCCAGCAGGAGGAAGAAACCGTCTCCCATAGCCTTTTGTCTCATAACAGCCCTCCCAACTTCCCCCGTTGCTCCTTCAGAAGTGTCCCTCTCCTTTGTCCTCCAGACTTGCCGATGGTTTTTTTAAATTCTCGAATAAACCTACCTTTTGCTGGTAAAATAACTGGCAGTTTTACTTTTAAGGTTAGCAATACATATGTAACACACACACACACACACATTTTTTCCAACACACAAGGAATGAGAAGAAACACCCTAAAATGTTAATGGTAGATGTTTCCAGAAAGTGAAATTATGGGAAAATATTCTATTCTTTTACATTTTTCAACTTTCTCAACTAACTACATACCATAATTCATGTTTTCATTGTTTAACTCCCTGTTCTGTTCCACACTGCCTTTGGGATAAAAAGACCCCGACCTCGGGGCACCTGGAGGACTCAGTTGGGTAAGCATCTGCCTTCGGCTCAGGTCATGATCCCGGGGGTCCTGGGATGGAGCCCTGCATTAGGATCCCTGCTCAGCGGGGAGTCTGCTTCTCCCTCTATCCTTCACCCCACTCGTGCTCGCTCGCCTGCTCTCTCTCGCTCTCTCTCTCAAATAACTAACTAAATCTTAAACAAACAAACAAAACAAAACAAACAAAAAAGACCCTGACCAGCCTGGCTCCAAGGGTCCTCCCTGCAATCTGCACTGGGCCCACTCTCTCCCTCTTCTAGAGAACAATTTAAGCCTTGCCATCTACACCCACATGTTCGCCTCGCTACCATGCCTCTGCTGGGCCACTGCTGTTGACCCTCCAGGTCTGGTTCAAATCTCCAAACGCGGTGATGCTCTGACAACTCCAGAGAGAAACGGTCTGTCCATTCTAAAGGGACACTGCATTGGCTGAGTACTAGGCCACTACCAATGGGGACCACCTTTTGCCATCCGCTGAAAGACTGACATTGGAAGATGTGATATGTACGGATATCATAGCTCACAACTGGACTAGGCATCCCTCAAGGGCAAAGAATTGGTTTTGGAGATTTTCACATCCTCTGCAGCTCACAGCTCTGTACCCTACATACCATAGCTCTTCGGTAAATACTTAACAAGAGAATCTCAATCACATCGAGTTTTCAAGACTTAGTTATTTGCCTCAGTGACTTGTGAGAATTATTTAGCCTAACATGATTTCAGGGATGATGAAAAGAACAAATTGATCACTGGGACTTCTTTGTAATACAATCTGATTCTCAACGCTTGTCAAAGTGGGGCTCTTCCTATAATTTTGTAACTGGCAAAAACATTCCTCCGTGGCATCCAGCATTTCCTGCTTCTGAGATCCAAACCACAGGTAATGTCTAAAACTCGTACTTCCTGATTTCCTTCTCCAGACCTTGTTTACAAATTTGCATTCTGTACTAGGAATTTGGCTCAAGACCCAACTGAATCTTGCAGGAAAGATGATTTGCAAGTTAACTGACTTTACAGCCACTAAGAGAATAATTATGGCATTTCCACAAAGGTAGCATCAAGGTACAGTAACCAAAAGTAAAACGTTCAACTCCCCTGATGAAACACGGAGAAAGATCAAACATTTGGCGAGCCAGGCCAATCATGATAAAGACTCTTGGGATATTCCAGACCTTATGCAATGTACCAGATGTCACCCTGCTAAAAGTGTAAATTTGATGGGCTTCACAAATTTATAATATTGGAGAAACCAATGTCAGGACAAATGTTCTCAATGTTTCCGGTTAAAAAATAAAAAGAAACAATTTGATAACTGAAAAGAGAACATAACCTTGAAAATGACTGTGAAAAAAGCTACAAGTCCTCTACCCCCTCGGAAGTAATGCTTTCCAGTTTTGCCCACGTCAGACTGTGTGAACCAGGGAAGGGGTCTCTGCCGTCGCAGGGGACAAAGCCAGCCTGTGCTCTGTTTTTGTACAACCTGTGAGCTAAGAATGGTTTTTACATTTTTCACAGGCTGAAAAGCAAACAAAGAACGTTTTGTGACATTTGAAAAGCATAGGAAATTGCTATTCCAGGGGCGCCTGGGTGGCTCAGTCGTTAAGCGGCTGCCTTTGGCTCAGGTCATGGTCCCAGGGTCCTGGGATCGAGCCCCACATCGGGCCCCCTGCTCCGCGGGGAGTCTGCTTCTCCCTCTGCCTATGCCACCACCCCCTACCGCTTGTGCTCTTTCTAATAATAAAATCTTAAAAAAGAAAAAGAAAAAAAAAAGAAATTCCTATTCCCGCGCCCATAAATAAAATTTTGTTGGAACACAAACAGACATCCCTTCACTTACATATCATATATGGCTGCTTTTGTGCCAAAATGGTGGAGCTGACCTAGTCCAAAAGATCTGGGGGCCCACCAAGTCTAAAAATTTGACACCTGGCTCTTTTTGGAAAAAGTCTGCCTACCCATGTATTTATTACATGCGAAGCACGTTAGAAATAGTAGCAAATGCTATCATTAAATTTATAGATGAGAAAACTAAACACACACAGAGTTTAAGCTACTGTTGCAAAGCACAAGCTGAGTGAATCATGATGCTGAAATTCAAACCTGAGTCCCCTTGTTCCCAAAGTTGTAACCCCAGAGCTCAGACGACGCTACACCATGTGTTTTACGATTCATACTACATCATCTTCCTTTCTCTGGGTCAGACCACATGTGCTGCTGTGTCATGATTTATGAAACCATTCCTTCACCTTCAGAACCAGTCCCTGGTTTCTTGTACATACCAACGAAGCCAAAAATAAAATTTTACAGATGTGCGGGGCTTGCTTAAGAAGAAGCAGTAAGATTAAAAATAATGGGGCGCCTGGGTGGCTTCGTCGGTTAAGCGTCTGCCTTCGGCTCAGGTCATGGTCCCAGGGTCCTGGGATCGAGCCCCGCATCGGGCTCCCTGCTCAGCGGGAAAGCCTGCTTCTCCCTCTCCCACTCCCCCTGCTTGTGTTCCCTCTCTCGCTGTCTCTCTCTCTGTGTCAAATACATAAATAAGGAAGCAGGTTTTGAATACAGTTAAAAGGCTCTAGGTTTTTCTGGGCTTCTTTGCAGCTAACTCTGAATAGGTCGATTACGGTGAATTTCATTGTGTCTCAGACATCATAGGCAGCATGGTCCTGTGGGAAAGAGGAGGGCAAGAGGAACCCGGGGGGGGGGGGGGGGGGGGGGGCCCGGGGGGGGGGGGATGCCGCCCATGGTTCCTCCTGTGGCTGAGGAGGCTTTTCTTTCTGAGCCCAGAGAGCAAGTGTGGCCCATGACTTCCTGTCACATTCAAACACTACATGGCCCTTGGCCTACCTAAGCAGGGCACAAAGGGGGAAGAAAGGTTTTCCCATCATTCTGGGTCTCACCTCAGCCCAGTTACTGATAAACGTAGTTTGCTCACAGGCTCAGGCCATTTCTCTTAAGCACTTACTTAATCCCTTGTTACACTCACTTCAAGAGGGAGATTTCACAGAGGTAAGAAGCCAAGTGAAGACACAACCAAAGGTTGGAGGGATGTGGCCTCAAGCGAAGGAACGAGGCAGCCTCCAGAAGCTGTGGAGGCGGGAAGGATCCTCCCCTAGAACCTCCAGACCCGCCTGGCTCTGCCACACCTCGATTTTTGACCTCTGGCCTCCAGAACGGTGAGAGCCATTTCTGTCGTTCTAAGGGCCCCCCCCCCCGCCCCAGTTTAGTCATTTATAAAAGCAGCTACAGAAACGGAACACAGCCCTCCAGCATTCCTTCTCCGCTCATCAGTTTTCTCTGACAATAAGCCACACAATTTCTGCCCTCAGGCCTCCCTCTGCTGCTATCTGTGCGGCCTCTCAACCCCGTGTCCACCTCCCTGCTTCTGTGCTGTTGACAATGAACGTCTTATCTCATCCATCAGCAGTTAAGTCTGGAACTGTCTGATGGGGGTTAAACACTAAAAACAGCTACCAGCTTGTTTCCAAGAAACACACTTAGAGCAAAGTGATTCAGAAAGAGCGAAAGGAAAGAGAGAGACAGGTGCTCAAAACGGCCCGAACGGCATACCCGCCCAAGTGTGCGACAGTAGGAAGCAGGACAGAGAGCTGGTGGGAAGCCACCACCCCACAGAGCAGGTACACCCGTGGGAGAGGACCTCTGTACAGCGGCAGGGGGCACTGCTGGTGGGAGGCAGGTCCGCACGCAGGGCCAGGGCCAACCAAGCAGGGCTAGTTTCCCTGCACCACAAAGACTTCATTAGGAATAAACACGAGCAACGGAGTTTGAAAACACCACCCTGGAAACAAAGGTAACTGCAGATTGGATACTTGCAAACAAAAGCCGTAGGAGTTGCCACTGGTTATCAGTTAAGGAGAAGTTAGGGCTCCCCTCCCTAGGCCGCTGGGCCTGGGACAGGGACCATGTAACGGTAAAAGGATATTCAGTTACTCAAGAAGATACAATCCACTGCCTTTCTGAGCACCAAATGCAAAAGTTACTACAAGTGAAAGGAGAACCTGATGGCAAATGACAGAATACAGAATTCGCTGAGCCTCTTGCTACACGGAAGAGAAAAGAGCACAATCATCACTGGCTTCTTTAGGACACAGACAAAAATGAAGATGTTCCACAATCCTATGACACACACAAACGGGACAACAGACTGGGCTGATGGGACAAAAATAAATGGAAATTTTGGAGCTAAAAACGCACAGAGAAGTTTCCAATCAAGTTAGAATAAAAAATGCTCCATAAATAACAAGGTGGAGGTCATATGCTTCACAGCAGTCTATGTGACCTAAGGTTTGGGCTGCCCTTAGCTGTATCTAAATCACCAAGTGATACATACACACAATCGCAGAGTCACACCCCCTCACACGCACGCACACCCAATCACCCAATCAGTGCTCTAACGCAAGGGCTGGCCAGCTGGCCTACGGACCAAATCCAGGCAGCCGCTTGTTTCTGTACTGCTTGTGAGCTATTAATGGTTTTTACATGACTAAATAGCTGCAGGAAGAAATCAGTTAAAGGAAGAACATTTCACGGCATGTGACAATGATATGAAACTCACATTTCACTGTCCATACATAAAAGTCTCATCGGCATACAGCCACACCCATCATTTACATATCGTCCGAGTCTTTGAGATACACCAGAGTTCAGCTGCTGCCACAGAGACCCTACACCCCTTTACAGAAGTTTGCCGACCCCTTCTAATCTATGCAGGGTAAACCATAACTCAATTGCAGAATGGAGTAACTGACAGCTGGGTTCAGCATGGGGTCTGGAACCACACCTGAAGAGGCATTAAAATTTAGGGGGGGCCTTGGTACAGGAATTCAAATTTATAAAGGGACTTTTTTTCATATAGGAGGGAATCTTGTGTGCTGTTTGGAAATGTGTGTTGTCTCAGAAAATGAATTAGGGAGATAAACAGAGGTGTTATCAGGGGAACTTCTGTCATGATTAGTCATGTCACAGAACAGACATGTGTCTTGTCAACTGAAGGATTCATGGAGAACCTGATGAACATCTATCTATCCATAAGACCTAAAGCAGGTAACAGCTTAAGAGCTGATGCCTATCGTGGTTTCAGTGATATCCCCCCAAAACTCATCCACCCAGACCTTTGGAATGTGACCTCATTTAAAAAGAAGGTGTTTACAGATAGAACTAGGGTAAAGATCAAAATGAGATCACTGTGGATTAGGATGGGTCCTAATCCAATGACTGTCCTTTTTAAAAAGAGGGAAGCACACACAGAGACAAAGGGAAGGCAGCCATGTGAAGAAAGAGGCAGGGATGGGAGTGATGCTACAGAAGCCAAGGAATGCCAGGAGCCGCCAGAAACCAGAAGAAGCAAAGAAGGCTTCCCCTCCAGAGTCTTCATAAGGAGCGCAACCCTTGTTTTCTGATGCCTGGCCCCCAAATTGTGACAGAACACGTTTCAGTTGTTTTCAGCCACCCTGTTTGTGGTCATTTGTTACAGCAGCCCTGGCGAACGAATACAATCCCCTCCCAAGTTCCCCTCAAATTCCAACTTCTCTGAGCTTTCTCGAAGGAAAGGACTATTTTAATTTCTTCTAGAAAGGCACACAGCCTCACATGGTGCTAGTGTGGCTCAAAGAAAAAGTCAACAATATTAACTTTGTTCTTCTGGAAAGGTTAAAAAGAGGTAATGGTGTATTTTTTAAATGAAATTGTTTACCTTGAGAGACCTGCAGATTCATATGTAGTTGTAAGAAACAATTCAGAGATCCGGCTGTGCCCTTTACCCAGTTTCTCCTCGTGGTAACATTTGCAAAACTAGAGTACAGACTCAAAACCAAAATACAGGCATTGATCCAGTCCAGTGATCGGATTCCACTTCCCCAGTTTGACGTACTCACTGGGGGGTGTGGGGGGGGAGGGGCGGGTGCGGGTGCCTTTCGTTCTATCCATCACCATAAAGATACACAACATTTTCATCACCAGGGCTATATGCTATCCTAATACCTACAAACATATGCCTTGTCTGTTTCTATAAATATGAACATGATGGCGGGTTCAAAGACAAACCTTTGAAAAGCCAAGATGAGAAGGCTTCTTTCCTCGATCATTAAAATAGAAAGCAAACATTTTCCAGATATCCTGAGCTAATATGTGAGGGGGGAAAAAACCGTAGATGCTACCCCAAAGCAGGTTCTGCCAACAGGACACAAGTCTCATACCTTGTCCTTTTTATCCTGTCGCGCGTACGGAAAACAAGGGATCACGGCGGTCACCCTGGATGACGACGCGATCTTGCAGGCATTGATCATGATGAGGAGCTCCATCAGGTTGTCGTTGATTTCCCCACAGCCACTCTGGATGATGTAGACATCTTCGCCCCTCACGCTTTCACCGATCTCAACGCTACGAAAAGAAAAAGGCCATCCGCTAACAGTAAGATATGTCTGCGTCTTGGAGGTCCCCTGGAGCCCCACCGGGGGGGGGGGGGTGAGGATTCGCCATACAGCAGCGCTCGTGGCTATGATTTACCACGAGCAAAACGGGCAAAGGGAAAAGGTGCGAGGAGCAACCTCCGTGGGCAACCAGGTGCAAGCTTCCAAGAGTCACCCTGCGGTGGAGTTGCACGGGTCGGGCTTCATTCCCCAGCCACGTGCCGTGACAATATGTCCTAAGTGCTGTCCACAAGGGAAGCTCATCGGTGCCCAGGCTCTTACTGGCGGGCTGGTCACACAGGCTCCATCTGCCTGGCACGGACCAAAATCCCAGACCTCCAGGGGTTCCACCTTAACCACACTGTGCAGTTAGGTAGAGCGAGCCTTTCAAACACAAGGTTCCCAAAGGCCAGCTGAGGACCACCTCGCAAGCTGAACTTTTTCATATAGGAGGGGATCTTACATGCTCGTCAGAAATGTCTCAGTCCTGCTATATTAACTTCTTTCTGCTAAATAGTATACTGACTTTTATTTTGATTGAAGTTACATATACACACTGCTTAAAAAATTCTAGTCATTCTGTAAACCTTGTAACAAACATTTCAGAGGCAACCAATTTCAACTCTTGCTATGGTTCTCAGGCATTTATCTTCAAGTCTCCAATTGGTACGTTTCTATTGCTTCACCTTGAGTTTTCATTTTAGGCATCAAGTGTTGACTTCTTGCTGTGAAGATGAGAACGTAACTATCCCCACACCACGCCCCCCATCGCCCGCATCCCCTGCAGCCTTCTGGTCTCCCACCATCCCAACATAGATCAATCTTCTAACCAAACAGGACGGCTACTTTTAACCCTGTAAGTGCTATTCAGAGCTGAGCCATAAAGCAAACTTAAATCCAAGATTAGATTTCCCTCTTACACATAACTTTTGGTGATTTGTTGTCCCTGGAGTATACTATCCTACCTTTTCACCTGCTAAGTTTTCTAAGTAGTGAATACAAATTCACACCAAGTGTGATCGCCAGCTCACTGGCCTGCCCGTGTCGTCTCCCGCCACTGGTTAACGCGGGTTCTCCTTCTGCCTCTGCACAGATGCCCCCCGGGGAATCCCACCACCCCTCCCCCGCACTCAATTTCCCACTTTCTGTATCCTCTTTCTTGCTGTACTTCTTTGTTTTGCTGGTTGGCATCCTCCAGTAGCTTCTGGAGAAAGAGTAAAGAAAGAGGAGCTTCAAAAGTCTTTGAAAATTGCACGTTGGAAAATTTCTGTTTTGGGCAGAGAATGCTGACTGTTCAACATGAGAGCAAGCCAGCCCATCCCTGGCATGTGCCTTCTGGGGGAAGAAAAGTGAAATAATGCTGTGTGCTGGGGCAGGTCCTTCCCAGAGTAGGGCCAAGAACCAAGGAGACCTTCAGCTCTGCTACAACATTGTTCCAACTGATACATTAGGAACAACTGGAGCGTAATATGAATTCTGCATTTGCTTCCATACCACCTTTCATCCTGAGATAAGAATGCAGAAAACTGCACTGCACCCAGCTGAATGGAGCCACTTAGAACTACTCTGCACATGCGCACACACACTCTCCCCACCAGCACCACAGCCACACCCATCCACATCTGGTATCACCGTTTTCCACACAACTTCAGATCACCCTCCCTCCATCGCCTCACAAGAACCCAAAAGCTACAGCCCTTCCAAGACCCACTTCCCACAAGGAAGCTGTAGGTCTTTTTCAGTGGAAAGTGCCATACTTACTACAGTGTTTATTATCTTTTTTAAAGGTTTATTTATTTGAGAGAGACAGAGAGAGAGAACGAGCAGGGGGGAGGGGCAGAGGGAGAGGGAGAAGCAGACTCTCTGCTGAGCACGGAGCCCGATGTGAGGCTCGTCCCAGGACCCTGGGATCATGACCTAAGCCAAAGGCAGATGCTTAACGGACTGAGGCACCCAGGCGCCCCACTATCTTTTAAACCTGTAATAATATGTGTAGTGTTTTACCATTTCTATTATATTCCCATCTTTTTAAAATAAGTTACTGAAGAAGTTTGAGTGCTGTGCCCCCAACCCCAGTTTTCCCATAAACCCTGTGCTTTTTATTGTATGATTTTGCATAGCATGAGGATTGTTAGGAAAGCATATATCACATTACAGTAAGACGGACTATAAATGGGCTCACCCTAAAAAGAAGTATAACGAATCTTATTTTAAAATTACAAGATAGGTACATAAATAATTACCCTTATCTCTTCTACTATCAGAAGCCAATTATACCCAATGATACTGTTTTATCAACAGAGCGAATTATTTCTAAAACAACTTTAAAATGAGTCGACATTTTGGATACCATGCAGTAGTATGCCGAATTACCAGAAGCTTCTATCCAACTTCAACTAGAATAATTAGAACACAAAAATGAAGTTTTTCAAGGCGAACTGATCTGAAAATGAGTTTTGGTAACAGTGGGTCATATTTTTCTATGTTCTCTGCTATGAATGGAAGGAGTACGATGCCACCCTCACGATGAGACTGACAGAATTCTATATGCTCCCTCCTATTTTGAGTTCTAAGGAGCTAAACGTAATTTCCTTGTGAACAACTGTGGAATAAAGTCAATTTGGAAATCGCAGTATTATACAGCAATCTGCAACCAACAAGCTGAGAATGGTCCCCACAAAGAGGTCTATGTCCTAAGCCCCCAGAACCTCTGAGTATGTTAGTTACATGACAAAGGGGAAAACAAGTGGGCAGACAGAATTAAGGTTATTGATCAGCTGACCTTAAAATGGGGAGACTTCCCTGGATTATTCAAGTTGGCCCGATGCAATCACAAGGGTCCTTAAAATGGGCGAGGAAGACAGGAAAGGGCCGAGAAAGAGATATGAGGTGTGAAGCAGGGTCGGGGAGGTGCTATATTGTTGGCTTTGAAGCTGGAAGAAGAGTCCAAGGACTGCAGGCAGCTTCTCCAAGCCGAGAAAAGCCAGGGAATGGCTTCTCCCCTAGGGCCTCCAGAAAGGAATGCACCAACCCGCGACAGACTTCTGACCGACCCAGCTGAGATGCAGCAGTACCACGGGGGACATGGGCCTGCCAAGCCGGCACTGTTCACTATCTGGCCTGTTACAGAAAAAATTTGCCAGCCTCTGAGGTTATGACTGTTTATCCCCCAAGACCTGCTTCTTTGGCCTATTTTTCTTCAGGAACTTCAGTCCCCTTATGATTAGCAGTCCAGCAGAGGATGGAAAAGTCCTATCACCATGGCAACTTTTCTCCCCAAAGCTATTCCTGCTTCTACTCATAAAAATGATCACGACTGATCTTTCTTGTAGGGTCTTTTAAAAATTGTGGCCAGAAGGCAGCATCCTTTTGCTGTTCAGATGGAGAATCTTCACAGATCCCAAAATAAGGCAGATGAGTTTATGTGACTCAACAATGAACGGGTGTGGTAATTGAAAGATGGCTGCAGACACCTTAAAACTTTTCCCATCAAAAACTGGAGTCTAGGGGCTCCTGGGTGGCTCAGCTGGTTAAGCGTCTGCCTTCAGCTCAGGTCACAATCCCAGGGTCCTGGGATCGAGTCCCGCATCAGGCTCCCTGCTCAGCGTGGAGCCTGCCTCTCCCTCCGCTCCTGCCCCCTTCTCACACTCTCTCTCTTCAAGTAAATACATAAAATCTCAAAAAAAAAAAAAAAAGTAGTAGTGGAGTCTAGGGGCACCCAGGTGACTCAGCTGGTTAAGCAGGTTAAGCATCCGACTCTTGGTGTCGGCTCAGATCATGATCTCAGGATCGTGAGATTGAGCCCCGCGTCGGGCTCCACACCCAGTAAGGAGTCTGCTTGAGATTTTCTCTCTCTCCTTCTGCCTCTGCCCTTCCCTTGCTTGCTGGGAAGCAAGCTCTCTAAAATAAATTAATAAAAAAAGGGGGTGCCTGGGTGGCTCAGTTAAGCTCGGGTCGTGATCCCGGGACTCTGGGATCAAACCCCGCGTCGGGCTCCCTGCTCAGCAGGAAGCCTGCTTATCCCTCTGCCTCTGCCCCTGATTGTTCCCTCTCTGTCAAATAAATAAATAAAATTTAAAAAAAAAAAAAAAAAGTGGAGTCTATGCTCCCCTTCCCTTGGATTTGGGAGGATTCTGCTTGACAACGGAAGTGACAATGCACCAACTTCAGGGCCCAGACCTCACCAGACTGGCAACTTCCACTTCCTGTCTTCCATGCTATAAGGAAGCTCAAGCAGCCCCGTGGAGAGCTACTGAGGTTCCTGACCATGCTGCCAGGCAAAAGCCAGCACCGACTTACCAGCCATGTGAGCAAGCCATCTTCGAAGCAGACCTCCAGCCCCAGTTAACTGTCCCTGATGCCATCACCCAGGGCACTGCCCAAACTGTAGGTTTATGAGTCAAACAATTGCTGTTTTAAGCTGTTAAATTCTGGGGTGATTTGTTACACAACAGAAAACCAAAACTTTGGGTCTTTCAGTACAGCTAACCACTCTGTGGGCAGTTTAACTGACCAGAATAAAATGTTACAACAGACTTTCAGACACCTTCATTGTAGGATTTCAGTGGTCTATAGTGAAGCTGGTGCAGACATCTCTGTGCATATCTAAAATGATTCACAGGGGCGCCTGAGTGGCTCAGCTCATGATCTCAGAGTCCTGGGATGGAGTCCTGTGTCAGGCTCCACACTCAGAGGTGAGTCTGCTTGTCCCTCTCCCCCCCCCCCGCTCGTGCTCACTCATGCTCCCTCAGTCTCTCAAATGAATAAATAAAATCCTTAAAAACAAACAAACAAATAAATCAGTAAAATGATTCAGAGATGGAAGGGAAAATCAGGAGGCCCTGTGTCTGATTAAGTGGTGTTTTAAAAGTGGGGAATGAGGGACACCTGGGTGGCTCAGTCGGTTAAGCATCTACTTTCGGCTCAGGTCATGATTTTGGGGTCCTGGGATCGAGCCCTGCATCGGGCTCCCTGCTCAGTGGGGAGTCTGCTTCTCCTCTCCCACTTCCCCTGCTTGTGCTTGCGTTCTCTCAAATAAAATCTTAAAAAAAAAAAAAAAAATGGGGAACGAGGGGGGAGGGGCGCCTGGCTAGCTCAGTTGGAGAAGCATGCTACTCTTGATCTTGGAGTTCTTAGTTTGAACCCCACGTTGGGTATAGAGATTACTTAAAAATCAAAACCTTAAAAAAAAAAAAAAAAGGGAATGGAAGGTGATGACCAGGAGACATCAAAGCAGATTTCTGGTTCTGGCTCAGGGGAGAGGTTCAGGAATGGGCCTCTTACATGAACTAAATAAATTTTCTCTTCCTTTTACCCCGTTTCTCATCTCTAGGACCACACAGTAAAAATCAGATCATAAGTACAATACCTAGTACAGAGAGGACTGTTTGTAAAAATCAACCTCTGGACCTAGACAGTTCATGGGAAAGAAAAGTCAGGAAGCTAACCTGTTATATTCTAAATAATAAAAACATAATGTTGGGGTGCCTGGCTGGCTCAGTCAGGGAGCATGTGAGTCTTGATCGTGAGTTCAAGCCCTTCCTTGGGTGTAGAGATTACTTAAAAAACAAAACAGGGGTGCCCAGGTGGCTCAGTCAGTTAAGCGTCCGACCCTTAATTTCGGCTCAGGTCATGATCTCAGGGTCCTGGGATTGAGCCCTGCATTGGGCTCTGGGCTCAGCTCAGCTCAGACTCGGCTTGAGATTCTTTCTCCCTCTGCCCCTCCCCCTGCTCACGTGAGCTCTCGAGCACGCTCTCGCTCCCTCTAAATAAATAAAATCTTTGAAGAGCGAATTGTTAAAAAAAAATTAAAAAAAACAAAAACAAAATAAAAAAACACAATGTAACTATACAAGCAATTCCCAGACTTCATTTGAGCAGAAATCCAACAATGACTTCGCAAAGGACTTCTGAGCTAGATTAACTATGCTCCAGCAGTAAAGGATGGCGCTGCACCGGGAGAACATGGAAGGGCAACATATTCGCTTTCAAAATCCACTTCACCCAGAAATTTCTCCTCTACTTACACGACGCCACCTCCTGAACAAAAACTATTATCCCACTCTTAACAGCTACTCAAACTTGAATAGGACTGGCAAGATATTACAACATTCAAACCTAGCTACACTATCCTTTTCCAGAGCCCTCCACCATGCTTCCAGACTTCTGTATTAAACTCTGCGAAGCGGAAATGTCTGGCTCAAGGACTCCTGGCAGGTATAGCACCTGTTACTCCTTCACAAACGTTTCTTCACTGACATTAGCAACAGGGCTACTGATTTCCCACCTGGAAGAAGGGCTTCACAGATCCTATAAAGCTGACTCAACAAAACACCATCGTCCCCATATGTATGACTCTAACTCCTCAGTATCTAAGACATTTTTGACTAACCAAAAGTCATCGAGGTTTTCTTCTACAAAGGTTTAGTTCTAGGCTTTACATTTAAGTCTACGATCCATTTCAAGTTAAGTTTTGAAACGGTGGGAGGTCTACATGGTTTCTGTTGCCCTTTTGGCAGCTCACACCGATTGTTCTAGCACCACTTGTTGAAAGTGTTGGTTGCTTTGGACTTGTGCCAGATATAGAAATGATCAGTAACTGCGTACAGTGCTGGACACTTAAGGGAGAGAGCTAAAAAGGAGACCCACTTGAAACTGGTCAAAGAGCTCTGCGGACTCAGGCAAGTGGCAAACGGAGCCCTGTCTCGATTCGGGGGGAAGGGGGCGCCGGCTTGACCTCACGGAACGGAGACGACCACGGCTCCCGGATCTGAGACACGTGTGGCAGTTACGCCGGGCCAGGGCCTTGAGGCAGAAAAATGAGAGGAAGCCCACGGGAACCAGCACGTGCGCTCTGGTGCTCTGGCGCTCTTTAAACCCTCCGCACAAACACCCCCTCTGCTCAACCCAGAGATCCGCGCCCAGGCTGCTGGAGAGTCACCTGCCAGCTTTGAAAACGCAGATTTCCACCCCCCCCCCACCCCGCCCTGCCCGCGGGATCCGAAGCTCCGGGGCTGGGAGGGGAAGCAGCTTTTTAAACGACCCCAGGTGAATGCAGTGCGCTGCCGGGGCTGGGGACGTGGGCGGAGCCGTCCCTCGCACGCCCGGGGTTTGGGACCAGCCTGGAGGGGACGGGGAAACCGGACGAGCACAGCCAGGGGCGTCCCTCGCCGCGTGCCCGGCACCGAGGCGGTTCCCGCCGGCCTGCGCCCACCTCTCCTCGACGCTGTGACCGCCCCGAGGTCGCCCTTCCGGGCCAGGGGCCGCCCTCCTCCGCGTCTCCCGGGCGCCGCAGCGGTGGCGCGGAGGCCGCGTCGTGGCCGTCCCGCCCCGGAAGGGGGAGCGGGCGGCCGCGGAGTGGTCCCGGGCGGGCGACGGTCCCCGCCCGGCCCCACAGCCGCGCGCCCAGCGCCCTCCCCGGCCCGGCCCGGCCGCCAGCGCGGCCCCCACCTGGTCTCCTGGTTGCTGAACTTCTTAGTGACCACCTTGCCCAGCTCC